>NW_010304175.1:0-9738 GCF_000700745.2 Antrostomus carolinensis
GGGCCCCGGCCCGGCCGCCGCCGGTGGCTGCCAGCGCCCTCGGGCTGGGACCGGGAGCGGCACCCGCCGCCCTTCCAAGGCCGAGGGGCAACAGAAACCCGAGGTGCGATGTTTCGGTTCTTTTCCTCCCTTCCATACTGCGTTTGTACGTGCATCTGTGTTGCTGTAAGTTGTCTGCACACAACATCTAGCTTGGCGTATGTAGAAATACTCGGCGTGAGGAAATTGTTTAAATTGCAGCTAAGTTCTGGATTTCCCCTTGAGGCATGATCGAGGGTATCAGTGATCAATGTATTGATGCTTAATATACTGAGAAGTATGTAACAGCTATAAGCCACCCAGTGCCACAAATCATCTTGGTGAATCCAGGGGCAGCAGGTTTCTAAACAGACAGTGGTGTGCTTCAGAAAAAGTCACACACACTGAACATCCATTTCGTATTTTTCCAGAATAATTTCTTCTATTCATACGGATACCTAACTGTATGTACATAACTGATTTTTTTTCAGGAATGGTTTGGATACCAGTTTGACCTTTTGCCAAAAAAATATCACCCACTATTTAGAGGTGGAGTAGGGGCCAGAGAGGCCTTTCTGCGCTGCTGCTGCCTGAGCACTGACTTCAACTGGAGGTGGTTGGTGGAAACCAAATCTGATCCTTGCTCTGTTGTTGTTTCATTAATGCAGTGGCTGTTTTGCCTTGTTCCCTTCCTGACGTCTGCATCTGAGGCAGTGTCAGGCTCTGCCTTTCGATTTCTTCCATTTGGAGGTATTTCTAAGAAGATTTTTTTTTTTTTTTTTTTTTTTTTAAGGAAAACCACAAGGGGGAGGAGGAAAGCATCATTTCTACCTACTTGAGGTCTTTCTGGGAACTGGAGTATTCAAGGGAAATTTTGTATGTGTCAAATAGTTTTCTGTGGTCATTCTCGGCATGATTGGTGAGCTCCCTGTGTCCACCTTCTGTTCCTTAAGCGCCGAGTTGAGGTGGGATGTCCCTGTTGCACAGAAACAGGTGTGGCACAGCGACAGGTGTTACTGGTCACCAGGTCTGTGCCAAAGCTGGGACTAGTGCCACCTTTTCCCTTTCTACACTCTCGCTTATGCTCTCCCATATCCCATGTATTTTTTACTCTAATTCTGTGCACGCAAGGCGTCGCAAAGCTGTGTGCTTTAGTCCTCTCAGAAGGTTCCCTGTATAAATATGTCTTATACTTACTAAGGTTACTAATGCAACAACTTACAGTGAATTATGTGTGTTTCTTCCTGATCCTCTGGGGTTGTGTATTATTTTCCTTTGTCACAACAATTGACAAAGAGCATTTTTCTTTCATTGTTACTTTGGTGAGTTTGGGGAATCAATCTGCCTTTCCTTAGGCAACATCTTTTTAAGGAAGGAAAGTATTTATGTTAAAAGCCTGCAGCAGGAAAGGCTATCTGTGAAGTGAGGTTCGTCCTCTCCAATGTGGGTCCCAATCTCCTGTCCCTGAGGCCAAAGAGGTGGAAGCCTCTGTTGCATTTCCGCCGTCCCTCTCTGAACCCCACCCAGCAGCATGGGGATGGGGACAAGCTGCAAGACTGGGGGGTGGTGACACACAACCCTTCCTGTGGCCCAATACACCTCGGGAAGAAAGGATGGAATACCTTGGAGTTGTCTCTGCCATGGAGCCCTTTACCCTTTGGGCGGTGAGGGGAAGGCAGGAGGCAGGATGTGGGGCTCACCAGGTCCACACAACACCTGTTTCACGGGGAACATGTGGGAGTCCTCTGGTGGGTGTTTGTGTAATTAACCTTTTATAAGCTGTAGGAGTGGATCTCTTGGGCTCCCCTTCTCCTGAAAGAAACAAATCCAGTTGTTAGGTCACAGTTGTTAGGTCCAGTTGTTAGTTGTGTTCAGTGGATGCTACTCCTACATTTGTTACTCCCCTGTCACAGGCCTCTGGTACCTTTCCTTCTGAACTGACACCACAGTGGTACTTAACCCCCAGAGTGTTACTTCCCTAATTTAGGTATCACTTTTCTCAACTTTCTTTTCCCTGCTGTATCTATTCATCTTTTTTGGGTCATCTCTGGTGATGTGGACTGTTGAGATGACCTTTAATAAAGGATGTGTGAGAACAGAATTGACCTGCACTCTCTGCTCTTAACTGCTTTTAAAGACGCTCTGCTATCACGCTCATTAACATCCTTCTGACATACAGTAGGGCTTGCAGTTCACCTGATGAATGTCAGATGTGTGAATATTTTATACTAAAATAGGTAATGCCTAAACTGAGGCACTTAATGGTGTAAAAGCAGTGGTTACTTCACAAAGGAATTTGGTGTCTAGGATTTAGTGTCCATAGAATACTGTGGACTATTTATGTTCCTGTAGTTGATTTTGTGTTTTATTCTTATCACACCTTTGCACTGCTCATTGTGGACCCAAGTTGGCTTTCTTAGATGTCTTGTGAGACACCATAAATGTTTTGTACCTTAGAGTCCCTTTGATGTACACACAGAGACAGAAGGTGGATGTATGCTGGGTTAACATTTTCAACCTCAGTGATACTATAGTGTGTTATAGAAGCTTAAAATCTGGCCTCCTCTAAAGTGTGCAGGGTGACAGTGTAAGGCCAGGTAATGCAATAGTTATCAGTGTCTTTTAAGTAAAGTTTTGGTGCATTTGTTAAAATGTTCAATGGTTCAGAGTTTGCAGATCTGGATAACTGTATCAGTATGATTACCACTTCAGACACCTGAATACCTGCTTTCTAGAAACACAGAATAACACAGAGCTTTCATTTTCAGCACCTCCCCTCCCTTTTTAAGATGTCTGTGAGGTGGTTTGTGCCTTGGAGGCCCTGAAACCACTTCATGTGCCAGCAGAAAGATAAATGAAATTCCCTCCCCAAATGATGTATTTGAGACTGTAGAAAGGATAACGTTTTGCTGATGAAAATTGTTGTTGTGGAAGAGGAGATTGTCAGGTAGTAATGCTAACAAATCTGCAGTGGAGATACAGCACGAGGGTTTGGCTGCCCAGCTTAAGCAACCACATCTGAACATCTCAGCTGTAGTACATTTATTAGCTATGTCATGAAGAACAGATTCTGGCTATAACAATTAAATCTGTTGTTAAAATAAGCCTTTTTGCATCTGTGTGTTCGTCAGTAGTCTGTTGTACAGGCTTGGGTGTCCTCTGTTCAGTGGGTGCTCTAATTGATTTCGATTAAAGTCAGTTGTGCTAATAAGCATGACTCGCACCTGGTCAAAGCCTATTAGCTAGTAATTTTTTTCATTTAAAATCCCGATTTTAATTAAACTAATCTTCTACACCTCAAGATACTTTGCCAAAGATGTTCAGCCACTGCTGAGCTGTGCGACTGGCTCATTTCTGTGTGTTGTTCAGTGATTTCAGAGTGCTCTTGTAGTCTAGGTAACCTCAGAAACTGCCTCTTCTTATAGGTAGAGACTTTTGCTTCCAGCATAAAAGCCTGGTTTTGGGAGGTGCTGAGCACTGGGTCCAGGCTAAGAGCACTCCGTGCTTTTCAGCAGGGGTCAGGGGTTTGCTATCAGATGCTCAGTTGATGAGCTGTCCCCCTCCTCACGTCTGATGCACTAAAATGAATATCCATTTAACAACCAACTAAAGCATTTCTGATGGAAAAAACCTGTTAAAATGAAAATTGCATCTGGGTTAATGGGAGCAGGGTGGAAATGTGTATAAAGGGGGAAAAACTGAGAAGCTAGAGAAGAAAATAATGTCATGGTCTTCAGTATGATACAAATGGATAAGAGCTGAACAGCACCTGCAGTTATATTGACAGTTATGTGTTTTTCAAGATTTATATTTACAATTTAACTTTTCCTTAAGCGATTTCTATAATTTTTGTTTCATATTAAAAAATGAGGAATGGATTTCATTAACTTGCAATATTTTTATGATTGGGTATATCTCCATATAGTAAAAATACTATTTTAACTGTCAGATAAATGATCTTTTCTTTTTTTACACAAAGAACAGGGAAGAGCTCATAAGAGCCCTGGGAGCATGGTAATTTCTATGGATTTTTTTTTTTTTCTTGGTCATATATAGTTTACATATGAATTATTTGTTGATTCTCCATGTTCAAAAGCTCCTTGCAAACAACTTCTGAGGATTTAAAATACAATAATTTGAATTCTTTGTGCCTAGTTTCAATGATTAAAAGTTGTGTTTTTGTAATCTTTAAATTCTTTTGTAGTGTAGGATTTTTTTTTAAAAAAAAAAAAAAAAAAAAAAAAACAACCAAAAATCCCATTACATGCTTTAGGAGCTAGAGAAACAAGTGAACAAGTTTGGTACAGAAAGCAAAACCATTTAAATAATAAAAATAAATTTAATTGGTTTTGTGTTCTTGTATTACTCGTCTAGGATTTCAGCTCTGGTCAGTGATCATTCAAGTCACTTTGGGCCTTTCATTGCATTGGCTGTAGTTCAGGTCACTGTCCCCAAAACAGGGCCATGGTCCTTGGTGTATCTTGAAGAAACCCTGTGGCCACCTAATAACTATGTCAGTGTAAGAAGTCCAAGACTGTCATGTTTCTATACTAACTATATATTATTGTGAGCTGTGTAACTTCTGTAAAGCATTTGAATACACACAGTAAACTTAATTTGTTTAGGGCGCATTCAACTTAATACTCATATTTTCCAGAAAATGTGGACTGCCTGTGTCTATGCTGCAAAACTGGCGTGTATGTGCAGAGGGTGTGTGTGGCATTTTTGGACACCCAGACACCTGAATAGAGCAGCTGCATTTCCAGAAATCCCAGACATAAGTGCAGTATCCTTTAATTCCTTTCTAATGAGATTTCTGGATGCTGGAGGCTGCACAATTAGGATCTGCTGTACTCTGCTGTATCAACACAGAGGAACCAGAGTGCAGGATAATCCTGCATCTGTTTTCCCACTTTTTCTTTATGTGTCCTCCATCTCAGGGGTCAAGTGGGATTCAAAGCCTTTATTAGCTGTGTGCTCTTTCTACAACAAGATAATCTGAAGGAATTAAAAACAAAGAGGGTTTAGATTTGTGGTTTTGGTAGCTTGTTCCCACCAGCTCAAAAGAGAATCCAGGTGACTTGCTGAGCATGAGCTCGTGTGTGTGCCTGTGTGCACCATATGTGTGCCGAGAAAGCTGAATTCATTGCCTGCCTCCAGAGAGAGACTGACCTTTCAGTCATGCTCCTCCTTGGAGAATCTGCGCACGACAGTGCTGAATGGGGTGGTTGTTTGGAAGCTTTGACATTGCTGGTGTAAGCTTAGGACTGATTCTACTTTTTTCTTTAAAAAGTGTGATTGCCAAATAGAAGCTCTAAGTCAAACCACATGGAGAATCAGGACTTAAAGATGTGTTAACCTCTTCTTGTCAAAAGCTGCCTTGATTACAGTCTAAGACCTAAGACAAAACCCCTTTGATCCATAGCATCAAACATTAATAATGTTAGCTAGGAACATGTAGGCATTCTTTTACATGACCAGTTCAGTGCTCTCAGAGACAGTGTAACAGGCCACTGACCGTTACTCTACCAGCTCTGCTTTCTTACAAAGGTTAAAGTAATTTTCTCTGGCATCCTTTGATTCCTTCAGAATGTCTTGACCTATAATAAATGGAATCAAAGCATCAAGAAGCTGAAAGAGCAGAACTGAGTTTGACTGAGGACGTCTCAGATGCTCAAAGTACAAGCTTCAGTTCTGATGCCTCACTGTGATATGGTACAGCCACAGGGACCAGCTGTGTAACTCAGATGTTGCAGAAATCAGTGGTGCCCTCATCCTGGATATTGTTAGCAGTTGAAGTGAGAATGATTTTCTGGAGAAGTCTTTCTGCTAGCTGCTTGGCACAACTGTGTTAGACTTTTATTGGTGGGGGGCACACGAAGAATCCTTGGACCTTTCTTATTACCGCAGTAACAGTGCAGACTGCATTGCCAAGTCTTGTATAGCAGAAGTTTCTGTGCCAACAAGCTTTTGAAAATTCTGTGGAGATTTGGACATACTGGTTTTATAAAGTCTTGATACTGAACTTTGGAGGAGGCTATTATTCGTGTTTGTAATTGCTGTCAAAGATGCTAAAAGCAGTGATTCCAATCCAGAAAAACACTTAAGCACATACTGCACTTGGAGAACTTGTATATTGTTCCAGTAACATCAGCAGGACTGTCCACATGCTTAAAAGGAAATATCTCAAATCCTGGCACAAATGGGAAGAGAATGCTTCGCACTTCATAGGTGAATGTCCTAGAAGAGCAGAGGAAACCTCCTGTTGGTCATATTTCTAAACCAGGGAAGGCTGAGACTGTGTATTCTGGAGTGACTGTATCAAGTCATTCCCATACCAGGTAAAAGCCAAAAAGCTTCAAATGATTCAGAGAGTTGCATGGGGTTTAGTAGAGCAGTGTGATGCTTTGGTTACCATTGGTTCGCTATCAAATTAAATCACTGATCAAAGAAAACATTAGAGCATTCAAATGAAGTGCAGTGATGTGGAAAGCAGAAAATTAGAACAGCAACCTAAGTATATTCAGCAATGACCAGCTCTGTGAGCTTGCTATGTCTGTCTGCTGGGACTTACTTTCCTTGAAGGTATTTTCTGTCATGAATTGCAGTGTCTGCCTAAGCCAGTGACGTCTGCTGGAGTCCTCTTGTTTTGGCAGGTTTCTTGGTCTGTTAAGTGTAGTATTCTAAATGAGTGTTAAACCCTTTTGCTGTTCACAGGGGTGATGATTTTTAAAGGTGTCATTTGAAATAGTGACGGCTTTCTCTTGTTGTTATAAGCACTTTTTTTTCAGCAGATACCTGCTCAAGTGTGAAAGGAAAGTCCATGAAAATTTTTTGTAAACTGATGATAGTCATGTCACCCATCGGTGGCTTGATCTACTTTTCATGCCAGCGGATACTTCGGGAGTTGCTCCATTTACATGGAGTAGCAGCAGGATAAATGCAGTGGAAGCCTTTTGCAGACATAATCCTGACATTGCATATGCAAGTTGTTAGCTCTTGTTTACCAAAAGGGTCAGAATGAAGCGTGTGAACTCCTTACCATCTAATTTGAAGGTACTGAGTGTCCAGGGTGTGCTCTCCTGTTCCCCCTGATGCTGCAGTGAACACTACCTGTCCCTACATTGAGCATCAAATAGAAGAAAAGCCCATGGCCAGCTGTGATGCCAAGACCAGGAGTGCTGAACGCTTACTGAATGTGTGCTCTGCAGCTTTGGAAGGATTACAGGCAGCAGAGGCAACACAGGGTAGAAGATTTCTCCGTGCAGATGTGACCACACAGTGTGTACACGGCAGCCAGAACTGATGCTGTTTGCTGTAGTCACCACCCACCCTTCCTCTCGCTGGCTCACACACCCACACAATGCTTTTGGGTCTGTCTCACAACACCAGCTGTTTGCAGTGACACATACTCTTAGTCTGAATCTTCAGTCTTTCTATTCAGAAAGCTGAATTCTGCACTCAGAACCAAAACCTGCCAGAACCAAAACCTGCCAAGCAGCAGCTAATTAGAAAACCATGTTACAGTCACTTCAGAAAAGCTCAGTGCCTCTCTGCAATAGGCTGTTGGATACAGGGTCAGTTCTTTTTGTTTTGCAAAGAGGTTAACTTCAGTTTGGTTTGTTTAAAAAAAAAAAAAATGAACCTCAGCTGTTCTGTTTGTTGTAATTTTCTTGTAAGCCTTTCAAATATTAGGAAAGGGGGAACAGTCTAGGAATGAGGTGGGCATGGCTAAAACAAAACCAAACTTCCATAAACTTCCACTGTGGCCTTTTTTTTCTGACAAAACAACTGGATGAGCATTTGCAAAATATGGTATGATGTTTAAATTAGTATATAATTAAGTGCCTTGATAATCTGCAATAAGTAGCAAAGTATTTTTCAGGTATAATAATAGCTTTTCTTTAAAAGTGAGCTCCACTCCTCTCTCTGTCTTCTTCTCCTTGTAAATTTTTCTGGACTCCTCTCAGGGATTTTCTCCCAACTTTTCTCTTGGAAGGAGAACATTTTGTACATGCATAAAACTCGGGTCTGCTGTCATTTTTTGGGTATCTTTCTGTGTCTCTTATATCCTTCCTCCTTATCTTTTGTAAATTATTTCAGATGCTGTAGCTGCACCAGCTCCAGTCCAAATCCCACAAAGATTTAAGCTTAGATCTGGAAGATGGAAGCCAAAGAGTAAATATTTCTTCTGTTCAGGGACAGGGCTGAAAGCGGAACAGAGCAGCAGACTAAATCAGTACAGTCATTGAGGGTGTAAGTATAGTAAAAACAGTGAGTGGTGATAGATAAAGAATGTAAACCCCCAGGAATGGAAATGTCACCCCTTTTGTTCTGTTTTGTGTTTTGGTCACTCTCCAGATGGAGCAGAGCAGCTCACAACCTCAGCTTGAATAGTTCTGAATTTTCTTCTCTAGATGCTGAGCCCAGCAGTGACTTGGAAGAAAAATATTGAAAGTGCATTCACAAACACTCCCCTCTCTTTGAGGTGAAACACTGGCACAGGTTGCCCAAAGAGGTGTCTCTCTGTCCTATGATAACTTTCCCCTCACAGATCTGAAGGAAAACTTTTATCAAGTATGTGGTTATTAATGGTGAGGCATGGCAAATGGTTGTTCTGTAATAGCATCCAGGCTATGAAATGGTTCATTCATTGTTGGTCTCTGAGCCATGTGATTGAGAATGATGTGAAACTGTGCAGATGGGCAAGGCAATGAAATCCCGCGCTGATTTGTTGTCAGGCTGGCAGATGTTTTATTCTCCTGGTGCGTTCTTAGGTATTTCTCACAGACATGAAACAGAGGCAGAAGAAATTTAATTGATGTGCTCTCTCCAAGGTAGTTTTGCAACTCATTTTCCCTGTAACCTTCTGAAGTGTGAGGACAGGTGTGCACCTCCTGACTTCTCTTACAACTGTATTTTATTCTTTCACATGTAACCTTCTTTACCCATCCAGCTGTAATTTGCAGCATAGGTAGTTTTCATGGTGCACCTCTTGCTTATTGCTTTAGTGTACTTAATACCCTTAACAGTGCTTTAAAGATGAGTATTTGGATGACTAAATAAACAATTCTGCTTCTAAAACATGTGTCTCATGACCTCTGGTCTACATGGTACATAGCCAGCAGAAGAGGTGGGTACGGAGAAGGGAGAAGACAACATGCTGATGTAAGCTGCTGTCTAGGCTGCCATGATAGCAACCCCTTGCTGTTCCTTAAAGCCCTCAGGTACCAGCATATGCCACAGGGAATGCTGAAGAAGTGAAGGGAAATGGGAGACAGCTAGCAAAGGTAGTTTTCAACAAACTCTGATGTCTTCCTTGAGCATGCGGCATGGTATGGTTTGAACTGATGTAGAGAATGCTGGCCAGCCCATGGGAGCCAGTTCATTATTCCTGAAACTGTTGGATTTGGAAATGGCAAAGCCAACAGTTACTAAAATCTTAAATTCAGTTCTAGAGGAGAATAAATAGAATTAGGAGAGTCTCTTCTGAAATGAAAGCTAGTCTTGTCGTGCCACCTGATCTTTGCCATTAGAAGACTAATCACATAGTTTTACGCTATAAGTTTAGCTTAGCCTAAGCAAGAGTGTAATTTCATTGATGCAAACAGATTCAATAATATTTTAGTATTAGCTTTTTTAATTAAAAAAGAAATTATTCCATACCTTGTGTAGCACATAGGCTAATAGAGTAATTCAACTGGACTCCATCACATCCAT
>NW_010304176.1:0-10480 GCF_000700745.2 Antrostomus carolinensis
AAAAAAAAAAAAAAAAAAAAAATTAAACCACACCAAAGATTAAGCCAAATTCACCCAACAGCTTGGTGGGTCTTAACTTCAGACTTACAATCAGTGGTGTTCTGCCAAGGGAGAATACAGCCCACACCTTTAATTTTTTTATATATTAGCAGTTAGCTAATATATTATTGCATATGAAAGGATATCATGTTGGGTAAAAAAAAGAGAAGTGTTGATTGGTCATGCAAGTAAGTTAACAGAAGTTAAGAAAAATATGAAGCAGAACATTTGTTTTTCAGATTGGACAGTGATGGCTTACCACATTTATGAATAATTCCTTACAGTTTTTTATCACTTTCTGCCCTAGAAGCTAAATTAGTTTTGCAACTATTAATTGAATTGTCTAACTTCACTACACACTGGGAGATAGAAAGGATTATTAACTCCACTTTACAGATAAGGAAACTGAGACAGGGAGAGGAAACAATTAACTGGAGGGGCACACTGGGAATCAGAGAGAGATACATCCCATATCTCTCCATCCAATGCATTAAGTGCTCAACATTGTTCCTTCTCCACACAAACAGCCATCAGAAATGAGACACATTTCAAAGAGAAACAATTAAAGCACCATTTCATCAAAGATAAAAGCTTCTGAAATTCATCCTGTGCTGGTGATCCCAAATGTTGTCTCTGTCACATTGTTTTAAGTGCAGATTACCCCTCCTTCCTTGCTTCCCGCACCATTGGGCCAGCACGTGCAGCACATGCACTTGCATCACTTGGTACAGCCACGCAGCCCACCTGCAAATATCTGCCCTACCTGTGTACTGTGCACTGCTTTGTATGCACGGAAACTGTGTTCCCCTTGTAATAAGGACAAAGCTGATCATTCCCGAGCACTCACGGTACATGAAGTGTATGTCTATCTCTTCAAAGAGAGCAGTCTTTACATTATACAAACACAGGGTGTTTTTTTCTTTTGAGAAGTTAATAGGCAAGTTCATAAATAAATTGTGCAAAGTTTAACTCTCAGAGAGGATAGGAGGGGTTAACAATAAAGCAGATACCTCATAATTCTGAGGTTTGGCCTGACCACACTAACACGCTGGGTGTCTAGGAAAGCTCTAGCATACTCACCAGCACATTTACAGTTTCAGCCATCACCACTCTGAATAAGGTATTTGATTAAACTAATTAAAGTCGTGTTTATTAGATGACAGCCATTAATAAGTGAGCTGGTTAAACACTTGCCACAGTATATCAATCAACAGATTAGAATTTTCTTTGTTTTACTTTAAGCCTACGTGTCTTTGTTATAATTACCTTAGTACTTAGATCTAATCCTGCATTTTTGTAAAGCAACAGACATGTTGCCATTAATTTCCACAGGAAAAACATCAGGATCTCTATGAAAAATATTTTACAAAGCATTTTATGTGACCAAATCAGGTCTCTAAGATCTGTGGTTTTGAAGCAACTTTAGTGCCTGGCTGAAGCATTTCTCTGCTTACTTTTGTCTCCATTTAATACTTGAACAGAAATAATTTCCTCAATTTCTAACAGAGTGAATGAGGTCCCATGACTTTAATTTAATGGAACAGTTCTATACAACTAAAGAAGAAAACAGAATTATTACATAGCAAATTTAAGGGCATATAAACCAAAACAAAACACTTCAAAAGGTAGCATTAACTATTCAAAAAATCTTGTTTAAGCTACAACATTTTCACTGTTAAAAATTTTCCTTAAATTCTCTTGAGCAAGTTTGTAAAGTAAAGAGTTTTTAAATAGCAGCATGGATCAAAATAAATGTATTTTTTAAATATTTCTTAATGATTGCTAATTCAGTATAGAGACATTCTTCAGAATTTTTCCAAGTTAAATAAACAATATGGTTTTCTGGATTGGTTTCAGTGGAATCGCTGTGAATATGATCTGAAGAAGGAATTTAGTAGCGTACTTGAAGTCTAGAGCTTCAACAAACAACCTGGAATTCAAGAAAATGCTATTAGATAAAATTAAAAAGACTTACTAAAAATTTCTGACACTATTACATTTGTCTCTGCCTATTACTTTCAGTAATTATATGTAGTTTTCTACTGGCTAGTCCTGATGTTTCTTCCATTGTGCCTAGAACACAATGGCTTTCCTTAGTTAAAAGGTATAGTGCATTAAATTTTAATATTTGGACTAGATACAGAAAAAGTATTTTTTTTGCTTGAGGTGAATACTCCTCTTATTTACTTATAATTGTACTTGGGGCCACTTATATTTTGTTGGAATAAGCCTGTAATGTGTAAAGAATGATAGATAAATATTTGAAAAATAGCTGAAGTGAGTTTAGTTCATAATAAGACTTTTTGAGAGTATCTAAGAAACAGAATTTATAATGAAAGTCTTTTGTCTTCTCAATGGCAGCTATAATAGCCTTCCTTAAACTCAAACCCACATGTTTAGACTACAGCTGTAGGCCATTAAACACCTGTGACCTTCTCCCATGAGCTGCTGAAGATCTTTGAAAATGACTCCTTACCTAATGGCAACTATATAGTCAAAACCCCACCCAACCCTTCGAAACAAACAAACAAACAAAAAAACAACAACAAAAACACAACGAACCAACCAAACCAAACCTCCCCCAAAACAATCCCAAAACTCTGGAATGAAGCACTGCCTCCTTCCAGGGGCCACTGTCCCTGATCTTCCAGGCTGGAAGGGGGAACTCTGGCTCAGGAGCCCAGGGAAGTTCCTCCCCCAGTGGTATGCTACAGAGGGCAAATTTGCTTGGTGTATGATCTCATTAAATGCCTTGGGTTGTGTGAGGGTAATGGATTGTCTCATCTGTACACAAATTAATTTTCCAACCAATCTCCAGAAATTCTTCTAATTTTCATCTTTGCCTCCCAAGTCCCAGCACAGAGGCTTGGTCTGTTTCGGCTCCATTTTAGATGCCAAGAAGAACTGAATGTTCTGCCACAAAATTAAGGCTACAACTGCATCTATATTAGTGTTGTGTTTGGAGGCAATGCAAATCCCGACAGTCCTCATTTACTGCGCATTGGTGCAGCCTGCAGAACGATGTTGATACTAACTGGGTTTCCTTTCAGAGAAATCTGACCTGGCGGCTGTGCTCCAAACAGCCACCCATTGCACTCCAGTGTCTAATGGGGACACGTGAGTCTGTAACAGTGCTTGCTGCTTCAGGGTGTGTCTACATTACTGCCAGCCAGTTCAGATCACAAGTGTGCGTTTGAAGCAGGTCTCCTGGCTGTCCCATGTACTCTGTGACTCACACTGCGGAGGGGTCTCAGAGAGCCTAAACTGGATTCCTTGTATGCAGAACTAAACTGGAAAACGTACTCCAAGAGTTTCTCCTTATGTGCAGCAGCTACTAATGGACTTTCAGTACATAAGACCAGATGAGATCTAATTTGAAGTAAACCCTCTGAAACACATATAATATTGGCCTCGGCACCAGCTACTTCACTCTGTGGGCCTGCTTTTCTCGCAGCACGCTACTTGCTAACTTAAACACAACCTCAGGTAGCTTCAGACCACGTATGTGATAATGATGACTGTGGTGGTTCAGGGGATCAAATTAAAACTGTTCCAAAGTAAAACCCCTGAACTGCACATAATGCAGATGTCCAGGCCTCAGTACTGGTTACTTCATTAGCTGTTCCTTTTATTGCACCAAATTACTTGCTAATGTGGACAAAGCAGTGTGCTCTTTGCCATTAGACAGTGGCCTCTGATGCTTAGTCATGCTTACCAGAGGACAGATATTTTAGGCCTTTTAAAAAATATATGCAGTTTTATCACATTTTTTTACATCTTAACATTTAAGTTCCAATCTCTTTTGCTTTAACTCTATGGCATTACTGATGGTGGGGCTGCAAGTAGGGCGGGATGGGAAACATGCCACCATGGAGACCCTGAAACGGGCTGAGATGGGCTGTCAGTTTTCATAGCTCTGCTTGCTTAAGACTTAAATTCCATCATGCAGCTTTTACTGATGGTTTATTTAAATCCTGCAAATGCAGTTTTATTTTATTAATGTGCTTTATATCCGATTAAATTTTGTGTATTTTTTTTATCTCTGTATATTACCTAGCATTAAAAGTAGAGTCACTGTAATATAAATAAATACATAAGTGAACTCAAATCCACCATAATTCTGCTGTTCTGATTCTGATTTCATGCTAGCATTAATCAGAACTAAAACAACTGAAAAAAATTAGAGCCATATACTTCCAGAGTTTGTAGTAGACAGATAGTATTAGAAGGTCGTTCTCTAGCAGCATAGCAACTTCTGCTGTTGCAGATTGTAAGTACTACAGTAAAGAGGAAATCACGATAGAGCCTTAAATTGATCTGATGCGAAGCCCAAGACACATCCTCCATGGTCCTGCCAAAAGGGAACATAAAAGATTTGACCAAGTGTTATTGGTCAGAATTTAAAAAGCAGAAATGAAGGTTTCCACATACCTCTGAGTTCTGTCTTGTGATTTCAGTCTGCTATAGAATTAACCTACAAAAGAAAATAGTCAGGACTACAGACTACTCTAAATCAAGGCTGCTTTAGATTAAGTTCTCTGTATACATCATGGATCTGTACCATCTGTTTTATATTGAAAAAGAATAATATTTTAGGGCACATTTATTGTAATATATTAAGAACCTTAAGAGCTCACATACTCCTTTGAAATGTATATTGAAATTAAAGACAAAGTCCTACAGTGGAAAGTGAGGGTCCTCAGCATCTTTGAAGGGACATTCAACAATATCATGATAGCACTGTAAATGAAAACCAAGCCTAATATGCACAATTCTTGTCTGCATCCTGTAAAAACAATCACCGCTACTTATACTGTGCTACTCACATATTTTAGATGCATATTGTGCAAGTTACAAAAAATAAACTTCAGTCATAATATCGACTGATAAATTTCTGTTATACAACTACATGGAGAACTTTATAAAAGCAAAGTATTTGTTTCTTTTTAGTCATGGATGGACCTACTGAATTTTCATATACTAGACTTCAGATAAACTGGATTTAAAATACATACAGCTTTTTTATTTATGCACTGTATATGTAATTAATGCACTTTCTTTTGTTGGGGTTGTGTAACTTTTATTATTCAGATTTCATTATGTCCCTGCATTGTATGCCTCAATGCATTCATTATCTTTAGGTTTTGTTAGCAAATAAAATAATTGATGAACAACCACATACTATCCTTGAGCACTGCAGTTACACTTTCGTTTGTACAATTTAAGCTGAGCACCCATGCTAGGAGAACTTTCAGTTGTCTGTTTATGAGTTATCCAAGATCATGACGGATATAAAAGGGCCCTAATGGGACCTGGTATTTTTTAATGTTCTTAGAAACTAAAGTTACTAGAGTTACAAAGACCACTTCTCTGCAGGCTCCCTGTTGTCTGTCTCTGAATATCAGTGCAGCAGCAATGCTACTGCCATACCGGCCTGCACTAGCAGCGGCAGGGCCAGCTGGCTGACAGAAGTGAGTGGTCTCCTCTATTCAACACTCATGTTCAGTTTTGGCAACCCCAGTACAAGAAAGATATGGGCACACTGGGCCAAGTCCTGCAGGCAGTCACCAGGATGTCTAAGGGACCAGAAACATAACATACAAGGAGAAGCTGAGGTATCTGGGTTTGTTCAGCCCGGAGGAGATATGGCTAAGTGGGAATCCAGTTGCTGCTTTGAACTGCCTAACTGGGCCTACAGAAAGGATGATGCCAGGCTCTTCTCAGAACTGCACAGGGAAATGACAAGAGACAACAGTCAGGTTGCAACAAAGGAAATTCTGAGTGGACACACAAAAAAATTCCTCTGTGAGGATATTTAAGGGCAGGGACAGGTTGCTCAGAAAGGGTAGGAATCCATCCTTAAAGATAATCAGAATTCAGATGGACTGCCCAGTGCAACCTGAAAGTTCGTACTGCTTTGAGCAAGGTGCTGGATTTGATGACTTCCAGAAGTCCTTTCCAACTAAATTCTAAGCCTATGTGCATGGGTTGCTACTCCTGCCACTGTAATACTTCTCACATCTAGTTTTTCTGCTTCTATACACTAAATCTGTTATCTAGAGCCTCATAATCTTGCATCCTGATTAATTTAAAACTGCTGTTTTCAGGCCATCTGTTATACACAACCCCCCCTCAATTGAGTATTTACAAAATATAGTGGCTATGATATTCCCTGACCACAGTTCTGATGTTACTGGCTTTTTGAGTCTCATCATAGCATCGCTTATCTCCCTCCACAGCAAAGTGGATTTGCTTGCCCATTTGTCAGGTTCTGCCGCCAGGATCTGCCTGTGTTGGCAGATCTGCACAGCAAATCACATGCCGTGAGCAGTCCTTCTAAACTGATGCATAAACACCTTCCAGCCTCCCACATTCTCCCACACAAAGTTCAATTATTATGATTTGTTGAAGAACCTGAGAGATGATGCATAACTAAAAGGGCCATAGAGTTTGTCAGTCTCTTTCTTTAAAATGATTATATATTCTACAGCTTCCCCAACACTTCTAATCTGGTATGTCTTAAATTTCTGAGCAGAGCTCAGAAATTACTTACCTTCAATTAAATAATTACAGCAGTTTTTCAAAGTCCACAGCTTCCCAAAGATACTACAGGACATGCTTTTTTCTAAATGCCTAAAGAGGGTAAATGTCTCATTTACAGAAATATCAGTGAGAGTTACGTGTGCCCTCTTGCAACCTATTTATCTTGCACAGGTGTTTTTCAAAGTCCCACAAGGCAGAAATCTACATGTTTAGCTAAGCAAGTCTTGAAAATTTTGTTGTTAACATGACATGAGAACAATACCAACAATAAAAACATTGCAAAGGATCATAATTAATCTTTAAGTTGTTTTTCAGTCTGGTATTCTATAGGGTTTTTGCTGATTGTGCTTTTGGAGAGGACTGTAGGATGTTTTGCTCTATGTAGATACATAAATCTGCAAACTAAAGTCCATTGCAAAAGTTTGATTCATATACTTGTACATAGGCACCTGGTGATGTCATTTGAGATGTCCTAGCTTCCTGTGTACCCCCCATGGCCTCCAGCTGAGCACTATAAAAAGAGAATCATACACTACATTTGGCAGCTGCTTGAGGATGTCTCAGATCTTCTAGGATGTCTGAAAAGATATGGAGTATCTTTATGTGCAGGCAAATTGGAGCCCCTAGTTCCTAGTTTGTACATAACTTGTAAAATAATAAAATAACAATAACAAAGGAGCTAATCCTACAAAATACACTGAAATGATTAAAAGAAAATTGTAAGAAATCCAGAGGAACAACAACAAAAAATCATCAGGTATTCAGTTTCAAATGTTAGTGAATCAGTACTTGGCACACGGGAGTGGAAAGGGCTTCCAGTGCTAGTGAGTCCAGTCCCTGTCATCCTTGGCACGGCAATCTATAATCCTCTCCAAAACCACAAGTTTTGTCCTTGAGCACATATCACCTACTGCTCTTCCCACTAGCAGCCAAATATGTTAATAATTTATAAACCATAGATATATATGACAGACATATGGGTTATATTTCACTGGAAAGATATACATTTTTATTGTCTCTCATACTTTTTCCATTGTTTTCGAGCATGTTTAGATCATGATTTTAAAGAATTATATCAGTCAAGCTGGATATCAATACTCAAGTTATGGGATACTTGTCTTCAACTATCTGTCTACAACTTTGTGGAAGCACTTACTAGACAACAATGCCTCTATCCATTTTGGACTGACAATCAGCTGTCTAAAACCTGACATTTGGTTTATCTTATTCCAAATAAAAAGAGAAGAAATAAATTCGGGACTTGTACATCAACACAAAAAAATATCCTTATTTTCAAAGCAATCTGACAAACTATAACTCCAGTAAGGGAAGATTAGTAATATAACTAATAAATTATCTTTGTACTGGGCTGTCTGCATAATGGGAAGTCAGAAATGTTTGTGGCTGGACTTCAAACTACACAACAGAACTCAAACCCACTGACTGGAACTGAGATGTGGATTAGATTCTCATTTCAAAGGAAGTGAGCACTGGTCGTTTCCTTTATTTTTGGTCATTTTTTGCTTGAAACTCTTTACTGGAAAGTTCAAAATGAGGTAGAGGAGGAGGAATATGAATACAATCTTGGTATTTGAAAAAAAGGAATGTAGTGTTTATCAAAATTATAGAAAGCCTTGCCCACCAGACAACTATGAGGTGCTAGACTATAAATAACTGCATAACTCTATGTGAACATAACCACTGGCAAAATCTTAACTAATAGTGTCTATATCAGTCAAAACATTTGCATCCTGAACTCACCAGAATACCCCCAAATGCATCTACATAATCATTATTCAGCACAATATATTAATTACAGCTTGAACTTGACAGCTATGACCAGCTTCATAAAAGCACTTGACATAGAGTTTAACCTGTGATCGTACTTATAGTAAAGGATTACTTTTTTTGGTTTAGATCATTTTTTGTAACAGTCTCTATCTTTTTTGGAATATTATTACTATTTCTCTCCTTCCTTAGTAGAGAATTTGAAAATATCTGATGGTGTTCAACTTGTTTTCTTGCTATATGTTGCTTCTGGCATTGTAAGCACAATGTGGTTATAGCCTTCTATCTTTTTCATCCGAAAGATGTGAGTGATTTTGCAAGATGCTAGTCTGTGGCAATCGCATCCACTGTGTCAGTGAATTTAGAGTTCAGACCTGCCAAGTATTTCACACTGCTTGCAGGGTTCAGGCATTGGCTCCCGCCTGGCATTCCCTTGCAGCTGGGATCCAACACACACATTTATTCATCATTTACACAGATCCTTTGATTTGGTGCATGAGATCACAGAGCAGAAAAGAAACCGTTGCAAGTCCACGCCATCCGAATGGAGCCTCCTGCTCACAGAGGTCCTGCTAGGGGATCCGCTCTCTGGATGCAGCCCAGTTCCCCAGCTCCCTGTTAGCCCATCACTCAGTGCTTCCCCTGTCCCCTGGCCTAGCACAGCATTCTCACAGGTACTGAAATAAATGGGACCTGTGAGCACTGATATCTGATACCATACAATGCTCAGAACTTGCAGTTTATTCTAAAGCAGACAGTGCAATAAATCCCTCTGTATTACATTTAGTAACGGTATCATTTGTGTCATTCAGGAAAGTGATCTTGATAGTTTTATAAAACCCCACAGCTTTGAATAAATCACTTCCATAGCGAAGTATTTGAGTGATAAGACACTAACTGTCCTACAGCAAGAAAATTATTCAGGCTGGGAAGATGACAGGTTCAGATCACGAAAAACAATAAGCCATAGAGAAGCTGGAAAGAACAGCATGTACAGAAGACCAAAGGGCAATTGTCACTATCCCTGAGTAATGACCATAACAACAGGTGCTAAAACATACAATACAGCTGTATAGTACTAGCCAATTTCTAAACTGGCAGAAAGCTCAATAGCCAAGTGAAACCCTTTATAAGCAAGAGAGTCTCATTAGCACAATGAAAGGGACAAATAAAAATAGCTAGGTTTTGTTTGCAGTACCCATTACAGTCACCTGCCATGTGAAAGAGCTTCCTGTTTTCTATTTCCATTTGATTTCCCTATGCAATAGCTAATATAATAGTTGCCAAGTGGAAAAATAAGTAGAATCTTTAGTTAAAACCGTCTGTGGCCTTGAATTGTTGTAATTTATTTCCTCATCTTTATTTCCAACAAGATCCCTGTCTTACCAAGTGGAATATATAATTATCCAAATTTTTCCTCATAAAGTTGTTTATCCTTTCTTATCTAGTCTGCCTGTCATATCTTTTTATAATTTACAGAAATCTGAAACACACTGTTCTAATAAACCTGTCAGAATAATAACAGAAATACATATAGTTAATCATTGTGATAGGGTTTCCATATTATTCTGACAAAGATAGAATTGAATTTTATGAACAATACTCTAATGTAATTTATATGAATATATAAATCTTTACCAGTGGTTTCCATTTATTAATCAGGTATTAATTGCTAATAAGCATGATTCGTTATGACTTACTGTGCACAGATTCACCTGACAGTGAAGAAAGCAAACAGACATTGGCATGGAGTGTTCCTGAAAACAAACAAAAAGTTTTAGTTATCTACAGGCCTGCCAAATACAAAATAATACTTGTTCTAAAGAATGTCAGTATGTTTGTGTTGGTCTTCAGTACCCACATTACTCTGAACCTTTTTTTTTTTAAGTATAAATTTACAAACAGTTTACAGAAGAGAACAGAGGAACTCTATTGTAACACTACGCAGCAGAGCCGAGAAAGCTACAGATAAGAAGTGGTATCAAGCTGTCAGTTGGGGAAATGTTGCATCTAGACCATAGAATTATAGAATGTTGTGAGTTGGAAGGGATCCACAAGGATTGTTGAGTCCAACTCCTCTCCTAGCACAGGACAATCCTAAGATTCAGAC
>NW_010304177.1:0-6292 GCF_000700745.2 Antrostomus carolinensis
ATTCTGTGATTCTGTGATTCTGTGACTTTTCGGTGAAGCCCTTCAGGTTCTCCGAAATGATGCTCCCTTGGTCGGGGGAAAGATCACTCCATAGTCAATACCTCTCTGTTGCATGCTTATGGGTCTGTGGGATTATATTTAGAAAGCAATGCTGTTACTTGGAGCAGCAATTTTATCGAAATGTATGTTGTCCACAGCAGATATTGAGCAAAGACCTTCCAGTTGGGAGTGTTTTTGCTGAAGGGTGTAAATTAGGTGTCACACACTTGGGGTTGACTTCACCAAGCTGTTGGAGGGGCTCAAAGGTTTGTGTGTACCTGAGCGGCTGTGCAGAGAGAAATGGAAAATGAGAGGACTCGGCTCCTTCTCTGGGACTCACAACAGACGTCACGCTGATATTTTAGGGTAGTTTGTATCTGAACCTGGGTAACCTCTAAAAATAAATAGGATAATTGAGTGAAAGCATCTAAATCTTGCCTGAATGGCACATGAGGTATATTAGTACCTTTTTGAATGTCTGCTGGTGATTCTGCTCTGATTTATTATTGTTTTTATACGGACTCCTCTCTGACTGTCAGTGCAAAGGCAGTCAGCAATTTGACTGAAAAGAAAAACTAGCCATACAGTGAATGAGCACAGTGCTAAATTACCATAATACAAACCATGGCATATGCAAGTAATTTTCAAAAAGGAGTGTATTTGGACATTGCTCTAAAGAAAAAAAAGATTGTAGAAAAAAAAGGGAAGCAGGATACTATCTTTTAAAAGTAATAGCACACAATGCAGGCTCCAAAATGTTCCATAATTGTTTGTGGTATAGCCTCAGGGTAGGGAAATATTGTCATTATAAAGAAGTAATTTGAGTGAAGCTGGAGATCATAACATTCCACTCACCAGTTGCAAATGCATACCGTCAAAACACAGGTTTCTGATAATACACAGAGACCTTCTCTGCTTCTTTTGATCTGTTAGGATGTAACAAATACACTTCCCTTCACTTTCCAACACTGAACTTAGGAAAGTAAATAAAATCACAACCACACTTAAAGCACTGACTCACAAAAAACATGCTTATATAGGCATCTAAGGCATATGTTATATTAGTCATTATAATTAAAATAATACACACATCTGTTTTACAATGAAATGTGAGTAATGTGCCAGTAATTACTGACATCTGTAGTTCTTTCTAGCTCTGACATTTCCATTTTTAAATGCTGCACATTCTGTGGATTAATAAAATATGCAAAAGCACACTTAAATTTTAAATTTTAAAATGATAATACCCTGAGCTATACTTTGATTTTTCTTATATCAGCACGTGTTTTCAGGGACTTCCTGCCTTTCCATGAATTGTCTGTTTTGTCCAGTACAGCAACTAGAACAGACGTTCAGTAACTGGACTGGTACTTCTGTGTGTTCCCAGAGAAACAGGCCTAAACTTGCCTTCTCTTTAGGGCAAAGGTAGCTTTCCTGGGGGCCTGTGTCTTGGAATAATTGTGTCTTTTCAGCTCTGTTCAGCACTCTTTGAGAGCTTCCTTATTTCCTGTAAAGTGTCTCTACAACTTTCTTTAGTTGTTTTGGTCATTCATTCTCTGATGAGTGCTCAGTCTTGATCAGACTTACCATGTTAAAATCAGCAGTAAGATTTTCCTTCTTCACCAAGTCTTAGAAAATTGCCTTGTTTCCAGCTTGTTGGCTGTCCATATATCTAATTCTTATAGTTCTTCAGTGGGCTTTGCCTTTGACCTATTTTATTCTCAGTGTATCCTCCTAACACTGTTCCTGGCATTACATTGACTTGCACATCAGAGACAAAATTAGTAAGCATCCCACAGCTGGCAGCCAAATCATGTTTTGTAGCTATGCTGTCCAGACTTCCCCAGAAAAAGCAGTGTTGGTGTTACCATCGTTGAACTTCCCAGGCCTTGCTTGCCATCTCCTCAAAAATTATGGCTCTGGCATTGTTGTAAACTCTGGGCATGGTTTTGGCTTGTGTGCTGAGTCACGTACCAATGTTTTAGACTCTGAGCTCTGTCTTGATTTCTTTACTTACAGTATTTTTTATATACTACCATGGCTACAGTATCAGAGCAGCCTGCGCTCTGTAAGCTTCAGTGGAGTCTGGGTGACTTCCTTTGCTTGGCAGATTCCAGATGTTTTGCCAGAGTTTATTTCTGTGTCTTTCACGAGCCCATCTCTGACTTCCATGTGCGTGTGTCTTAATGTCAGTGAAGAATTGTTCTCTTATCAGGGACCTGTTTGGTCAACTCCCATCCTGCCCAACTACCTTTCTCCCCCCTACCAGAAATAAATGTTCATCTTTCAAGTCTTAGATCTGTTACAAACTCTTTTGTATTTTATACTTTCCATTCCCCCTGCATTAACAAATCTTGTTCCATTTTTGCATGGAATGCAGTCCTCCTTAAGTTTCTGCAAGCTATTTTCATTGTGAGCCTCTTGGCTGTTTTAATTGAACACTATTAAAAACCTCAAGTGTTTGAGATCCAACTTTTATCAGAAATGAACTGACTTTCTGCCCAGTATCCTTCTGATAGCATTCACTCTTTGTAGCTGTAGAAACTGTGCAGATCTTCTCTAAGGGTTTTTTCACTAGTAAGGAGTTTACCCACTCCATTATTCATTCCTGCAGAACAGTTTGATTCCATGGCCCCCCCCCCCCCCCCACCCAATACCACACTTAGTCCTGAGATAACACCATGTCTGGGAGCCTGACAGACTGTAAATGTGATATCTGAATGTGTCAGCATTGCTCTGCATGAACCTCCATCAAACTGAATGTTTCCCTCTACATGTCTCGTACCAGCACTGTTTAAAGTCACAGCCCCACATATACTGTGAACACTCCTTTTTCCCCAGGACATTTACCTTTCCATCCCTCTTTTCTATGCCCCACAATGGCATTTTAAGAAGGAGGAAAATTAAAAGAGCTTAATGCACCCTGCAGCCAAGGGAGGGCTGTGAATTCCTCCCAGATACTTGCAGAGCGTTAATGGACACTGTACAGACCAAAAAGGGACAGAAAGAATCTGTCCCAAAAGTTTTTAAAGCTTCACTTCTGTTGCTAATGACACCTTTGAGAGCTAATGAAAGAATTTTCAGATACGGTTCTGGGCTCTGCTAATGCTCATGAGTGTGACCTATGAGTAGTATTGCATACTCCAATGGGAAGTTTACTTGGGCAAAATTCCCACTGAGGTCAGCTGGGCAATGGTTGCCTAATAAATCCCTTAATGGTAACAATTATTGAGTTTGGGGTTGTAGTTAAATATAGGTATAATTTTAAATTAAAAAATATATGGGCTGTGCCCTCCTCCTGTCTGCGCTGCTTTTTCCTGCAGTAATTCCATCAAGTTACTCCCAGTCTTTATTGGTATACCGCTGTGTGCAGAATCATGCCTCCTATTACTACTTTAAATAACTCGGGAAAAAGCCTCAATTTTATAAAATTTATTTCAAATATGAATTGATGGCTTTAAACTAGTGAAGAGCATGGCATCTAGTGAGTCCTGGAGCCTTAACCATAAAATAAAATTAATCATAAAATAAAATTAAGAAAAGTTATTACTTTCCCTAAATGAGGGTGTGATGGCAGAGTGGTTACAACATCTGGATTTTTGCCAGAGGTGTAAGTTCTCTTGTTGCTCTAGCAATGAATGTTTTCAAGACAGGTAGAGATCTTGCTGCTTTGAGGCTTTTCTTGGTCAACTGAGCTGTAAATGAGTACCAGTCATTCCAACTGGGGGGTCAGAAAGGCAGCTGTCTGTGATAAAAACCTTTGTTTTCTTAAATGTGGTTTACCACAGAATTGGCATATATTGGCTGTGCCAGTCTGATGGGATGAACTGACTTGTCCTAAATTGTGGACATTTTTCTACTACTTCTGCTGGGAGTTGTGTATTTCAAATGTAAGCAGATATATCATATAAGCAGCAGAACTAATGAAGTCTGCTTCCCAAAGGATTTGTGATATGTGCTTGGCTGACTTATTAGCTAAATAAGGCTACGGCTATGATTAGGTCTCAGGTAATCTATAAAGAGTGATCTAGAGAATGCCCCAGCCTTGGGAAAAAGCTTCAAATGTGTCTTTGTGTCTTCTTAGGCACTAGGATCCGCACTGTACATAGGACTAATGAGGTCTTTTTCTAACTGGTTGTCTTCATGAAACATACGGGACTGTAACTCTCCTGGAGGGTTCTGCCCTTCTGTCAGGTTCTGATAGAAACTGGCCAATCTATTCAAACATTGGTGGGAGGAGGCTGCCCTGGCCTGAGCTCCAAAACTCTGAAAGAAAATACTGCCCAAATCCTAGCACTTTATGGTGGATCCATGCTGTCAAACGTGAACCCTGAAAGGATCTGCAACGGGCAGGTTACTACTGGGCATACCAGGAAATAGCCTGAGTTTGGTTGTTCCAGTGGCCAGGTATGATGCTCTTAATCCATGCTACTCTTCCTATGCCTTTTAACATCCACACAACTCAATTTCTTTGATTTTCTCTTGATTTTCCCCAGCGTTTTTATGAGGCTGACTTTTACTCTCAGCATGAAAAAGACTGATTTTTACCCTCAGCATGAAGCTGCAGCGACTTCTTTAATGCCATTGCATTAGTATCAACTGGTAGTGTCCAAAAGGACTAAAAGTCATGACCTCTTTTTAGGTTTTTCTCCAGAATGAAAGAGAGAAGAAATTCCCACCTGACAGGCCACAATCAAGTACTACTATTAGATACTAGGATTTTCCCAGGAAACAGTAGTACGGAAATAGGAACTTTAGGAACTGTGAGGAAAGTTAAATCCATGTATACTATAAATTTCTGTATTATGTAGAAAATTTGAAAATAGATATGTAAATATTTCCCTTTCTCAATGAATTCTTAGAGTTCTTACCCAAGTCAGAGAAAGCATCCTATTCTCCAGAGTCCTTAAGCATGTGCTTAACTCATGGAAGAACGGATTTTAAGGAGAATTTCTGTAGAGCCCGCTGTACTTCCTATCAGCTGCTTGCATGTGGGAATCAAGCCATTTATGTATCCTGATCCTGACTCTGGGGCAATTAAAATCTCAGCCATAATGTTATATTAACACAGAATTCGGTGTGCCTAATGACATATTAAATCTTCCTAAATTATAGCTAAATTACAAAAAGGACTAATTTACCAAAACCAGTTAATAAATGTTTAGAAAAGGAAGCTAATTGAATTATCCCTTGTTTGTCAGAGACAGATAATCTCCTTGTGAGAAATCTCATTTTTTCTGAAGCATGATTAATTGGCCTGACGAGTCAGAGATTATGACAAATTATGCAGAAGGAGATAATAAATAAGTCAGTAGGAAGGCTTGGGAGCAGAGAACTAGCAGCTGTTTTTTGGTTTGAGGCTTGGTACCACTTCTGGATTCACTGTGACCCCTGTGTGGTTTCCTTGCTCCTGCCATGCAGCGGTCACAGCCACACTTTCCCCGACATGCTCTAAGCCTCGGCCCATTTCAAATCAATAGCATCACCTCCCCAAGAAGGGTGTCTGAAAATCCACGTGCTTCTAGGCCACTGACTGGTTTCTACTTACTGAATAATCAAGGACATAAGATGATTTTTTATTTTTTCCTTAGTCGTGGTGGGAAGGCATTTATGGCTCACACGGAAGATACAGTCATAGCTTCATCTTCTTCTCATTAAACTCAGTGCATAAATTAAAATCAGTTATAGCTGTGCTCGACTCTGAATGCAAAGCCCTTCAATGTGGTGGACCTAAAGGACTACACTGCAGAAGAAGGCTTCAGCATATGCACTGAGACTGCTCCACTTCAGTGCATCTTGCTGGGCCATAGTGCTGTTGCCAATGGTGGGATGTGTGCTGGTGCACCAAGCTGCAGGCTGCTCCACCTAGGCACAGAGCAGGGATGAGGCTGGTGCTGAGGTGGTAGATAAGTTCTTTTGCTCTTCTTCTCATGAGTATCTGATCTGAGCATCTTTCAGCATAATTCATGAAAAGCACAGGGCAAGAGTGTCAAAATTTGGTCTTAATATTGCTTGCTTTCGTCATCTTGTTTGAAAAGCCTGGCAGGTGGTAGAACTGAATAAAAAGTTTATTGGTTTTGTCAATGTTATATCATGTGGATTTGAGAATAATTTTCCATTTGCACCCGCTTGTAGATGTAGATCATGCTATTTAACAAGAACTACATTTGTGTTATTTGCTGGGCAAACTCAAGTGGAAAAGGAGAGTTTACAGATCGTGGAAGGAGGGCTTGACCACTTGGGAAGAATATAA
>NW_010304178.1:0-2888 GCF_000700745.2 Antrostomus carolinensis
CCCTCTCACCGAGCCAGGAGGGGGCGCCCTTCACCCTCCCCGCCCGCCGGGCTCCGCTGGGCCGACAGCGCCACCTCCTGGGGGAAACTGGGAACGTCCCTTCGCCCGCGGACAGCGACAGCGTCCGGTCATCGCTTCTCCGGGCAACCCCGGGCCACGAGCGGCGAGGGGAAGGGAGCTCTGGAGATCATCCCGCCCATCGCTCCTGCCACAGCAGGGTCACCCCGCGCAGGTTGCGCAGGGACGAGAAGGAATTGGGTATCGCAGAGTCAAACCTTTCAGAAGCCGACAGCGAAGATGCACCGAACACACTCAAATTCACCCCAAACTGGGCTGGGGACTAAATTCAATGGTAAATGCTCATGTTGACTGAGAAAACTGAATTTATAGTGATATTTGAGTCAGGACCTCAGTATTTTATTGGCCTATCTCAAAAATGCTATTCTAAATCCAGTTACAAACCGGCTGTTAATGGAAAAATAATAATAATAAAAAAAAACCCAAATCAACCACCATTTAGCTTTTTCAGAAGCAGAGTTTGGTGCAGGTTAAGTTGTCCACCCTTTGGCCACTGGGGGTTTTCTCTCATTTTATTACTTCTGATGTTCCTGGAACACACAAAGCACTTTGCAGGTTACACCTACAGCAGCACCAACACCCACGAAAGCAGCTCTGAGGACACTGAGGGGTGGTGGTGGGACACCGATGGGTGGTGGGACACCGAGGACGCCTCACATAGGTCTCCCCATTGCCTACGAAATGTTCCCAACATCTTGGAGAAGCAGGAAGTGTGGTACCTGGAAGGAACTGAGCAGATTAAAGATGTATCTCCTTGACCCCAAGCACTTTTTCAGGCTTTAGCTTCTAACCGTGCCCACCTCTGACACTTGCTCCATTGATTTAGAAGCCAAATGCTATTTTGAGGTTGTTCTAACAAATCCAACTCTTACCAGAGATAAAATCATGCAGGACTATACACACAGCCAGCCTCCCTCGTGCTGTATTCGCTCTCTCTAGTCTTTAGATCAAGCCCAGCAGCTCTCTGATAAGGCACACTTGTTAATCTCAATACACAAGGGCCAAGGATGAAGATGGGACAAGGCTCCACCAAAGGCTCCCAGCGTACAGAATCTGCTCGTGGTTCAACTCTCCCCTTCTCAACATCCAGGAACATTTTACACAGCAACAAATTTCAATTAGAATCATAGAATAGAATCATGGAATGGTTTGGGTGGGAAGGGACCTTCAAGCTCATCCAGTCCCAACCCCCCTGCCAGCAGCAGGGACACCTTCCACTAGACCAGGTTGCTCAAAGCCTCATCCAACCTGGCCGAGAACACTTCCAGGGAGGAGCAGCCACAGCTTCTCTGCCCAACCTGGGACACTGGCTCACCACCCTCTCACCAAACAATTTCTTCCTCACATCTCATCTCACCTAATCCTCTCAGCCTCAGCATTATCCAGACACAAGCAGCAGTAAAACTCCCTTTCAGGACTCCTCCTCAGTTACAAAACTGATCAACTTTTTGGTCTGACTTCTCCTATTCAGAACAAAACTGAGGAACCTGCTCGCACTCATCCTGCAGGATCCACCCAGCAACACCAAGGAAGAGACCACATTGCATCATAACACCCATATTGTGACTTTTAGCTCTTTGTGCACAGTTTTACCCCATTTTCCATCAAGGGAAACATGTGGCAGTTACCTCTGCACATTGAGATCTCTGTACACGCATCATCAGGGAAGGGGTGCATCATGCAACCACGGAAATCACAGCAGAGTCTTCTAAACAATATAAATGTGACTAATCCTTTACAAAGATGAGAATCTTTGATGAGAGAATCTAGAGGAGGAACATCATCTAGAGGAGGAACATCATCTAGAGGAGGAACATCATCTAGAGGAGGAACATCATCTAGAGGAGGAACATCATCTAGAGGAGGAACATCATCTAGAGGAGGAACATCATCTAGAGGAGGAACATCATCTAGAGGAGGAACATCATCTAGAGGAGGAACATCATCTAGAGGAGGAACATCATCTAGAGGAGGAACATCATCTAGAGGAGGAACATCATCTAGAGGAGGAACATCATCTAGAGGAGGAACATCATCTAGAGGAGGAACATCATCTAGAGGAGGAACATCATCTAGAGGAGGAACATCATCTAGAGGAGGAACATCATCTAGAGGAGGAACATCATCTAGAGGAGGAACATCATCTAGAGGAGGAACATCATCTAGAGGAGGAACATCATCTAGAGGAGGAACATCATCTAGAGGAGGAACATCATCTAGAGGAGGAACATCATCTAGAGGAGGAACATCATCTAGAGGAGGAACATCATCTAGAGGAGGAACATCATCTAGAGGAGGAACATCATCTAGAGGAGGAACATCATCTAGAGGAGGAACATCATCTAGAGGAGGAACATCTAGAAATCTCTGATTCTAGATTCTATGATTCTATAATCACCAGGTTATCAAATCTCTCCAGTATAAATATTATGAGGGAAGCAAGACTTAAAATGAGGCACTTAAACAAGAACCCAAAAGGTACCAAATTATAAACAGGAAGTTATTCATCTTGCCCTGAATTGGATTTAAAAGTGATTTTACATATTCTATATACAGGGTGTTACGTGCCCTTACACACCCCACTGAAGCAAAATGTTATGGAAGTAAAAAATAAATGAAGTCACCATGGTGTGCCATCAAGTGTAACACAGGTACAAGTGTCCTGGAATATGCAGTGACACCACAAAAACCAGCAAAAGTGCCTCTCAAAGAACATTTCTCTAGACAATGCCCAAATTCTCCTCTTAGAGAAAGTACCGACGCCCAGGGAAAGTTAACTTGGTATTATTAACACACAGATCTGCTGAGCC
>NW_010304178.1:2926-5277 GCF_000700745.2 Antrostomus carolinensis
CAATTAGGACAGGATTTAAGCCTTGGTGGGATTTATGGTAATTAGAAATGTAACAAATTTAACTTTACAAAGAAATTAATGACGCCAATTAAAACACTTAGCAAGTTTTACTGGGAATTTACAGAGTATTTTATGTACGTGGTGCTGATCAATGCCTGATTTAGTAAGATTACTTAGGGCACACTTCCAAGAAAATTTACTGAAGTAGGAGAGGAATTCCAATTAAGATGTAAAATTAATATTTGCAATAAACATTTCCTTATCAAGATCCAGAGAGAGGGAAAAAACATCCAATAAAAGAAAGAACTGATGTTGAAGCGGGGTGCACAAACATCTAAACCCCTGTAAGGGCACAGCTTGCCCGAGCCTGCCTGGGAAATGAGGTCAATATTCTCCAGTGACATTAAAAAAAACCCAACATTTTCCAAAGTCCCGAATTCTCAGCGCAGAACAGCTTGTGTCAGCTCACCCTTCGTGACAAACCTGCAATAGAACAGTGACTGGAAGTGTCCTTCCTCCTCCTGTGCGTTTGGAGGTGGGAAGGAAATGGAAATCTCCACCACAGGTGAGGTTACTCCTGTCTGAGAAGCATCTGGATTTTTACAGGAACAACAATCCCAAATTCACTCGGTTTTACACCCGAGAAGCTCAGGTTTTGTTTTCAGGTGGCTGCTGAACGCCATCTATGTTTTACTTACATGTGACATTTCCTCTCCTGTTTCTGAAGATAAGCCAGTCGAGTTTTGAAGCTTAAAAATAAAACCCACAGAACAAAGGAAGAGCCGCGGTGACTAGAAAATAACCAAATTAAACTTGGCAAAAAAGTAATGGATTTTATTTACAAATACATGTACGAGGATTACAACAGAAACACACCGGGGAAACTCCATCTCAACAAAAGCAGTGATTTATTGGAAATGGCATTAAATGAAACAGACTGACAGTCTCTGGTTACGGTCAAGCAATTATCCAGGAGTTGGAGATAAAAGTGAAGATCTCTTTGATTGCGATAAGGCCTTCCAGTGTCTTTTGCGTCCTAGTGGCTTTCTCCTTTTTTGCCAACTACCTGATAAGAGGGGAAAAAAAAAAACAAAACAAAACAAAACCAGAAATAATGTTTAACCAAAAAAAGTCCTGCCAAGTATTTTTGAAATAAAGTCTCAAAATAAGTGCAACTGAGTTTTCAAGGAAGTGAATGCGTTTAAACATGCGTTATTGTAGCGCTCGCAGAAGCTGTGACTCCCTCTAAAGGGTTAAGAGGGATGCAAGACACACGAGAAACCCTCTCTTTAGTGCTAATTCAAACAGCAGAGCATCAGACTCATTTTGAGAAGAGTTAAAGACAGTAACTGCAACTTAAATATGTTACATACTATGCATTCAACCTTAATACGCTACGTAAAATATCACGGTGGGGAGAGAACCACTGGGTGCTCAGATACCAGTTTGTTCCTTTCCCTTGGATCCCTGCCGTGTTCCTCACGGGGAGGATGGACCTTATAACGCAGCTCAAACCTACAAAGAAACCTGGAAGTCACCTGATTTTCAGTTATTCCTCAGCAAAACATAATTCCTTACCAAGTCTCCTTCCAACCGCCAATTCCACCAGCTCCACCTGGAGCCAGAGTCAGCTCAGTGCTTCCCTTTTCCGAAAGGATCTCCGCTGCCACCAGGCTCTGGTGAGGGCCAGGGGACAGCAGCTGTGACTCCAGCACTCTAACAATTAGCACAGTTCATTGCAGAAGGGCATCCAGTCCCTTCGTTAAGATAACCAAACAAATCCCCACAGCAGAAAAAACAATGCCATTTTACTGCTTGGGGTTTTTTTTAACACTTTACTTCTTTACGCTTCCCTGAAAAGATTCAGGCAAAATTCTAGAGCTTTTGCAGACCCTTTAAAAAAAAAAATATCCATTTATAAGCCGAACCAAAATAAAAATAAAGTCTTTAAGTTGTAGGATTTCAAGCTGCAGAAGGGACTTTGGGTAAGGCATTAATTCCTAACTAATTTCCACTGAACTAGAGAGCAGCACTTCCGACTGACAAGGTGTACTTGGAATGAGCAGAGATGTGAAGATTACACTAGTGGAGCCCAGAATTTCCCATTCCTACTCATTAATAGAGCAGAAAATAAAGGAATAAGACCTTTCTTGCATTCTAACCAACTGACTCCTAGAGCAAATGTGGTGAGTGACAATATACTGCACAAGATTCATACAGGAAATAGTGAAATACAGAACTAGGGGGAAAAAAATCAAAGCAAACCCAAAAAAATAACCCAACAAAACCCCAAACACCCACAGCCCTGAACTAGGGAAGCCTCACGGACCCATTGGAAGTATCATTCCTGC
>NW_010304179.1:0-2621 GCF_000700745.2 Antrostomus carolinensis
GCATGGTCCCACTGTGGGTGAAACCACCACAACAGGGTAGTAGTATGTTTCAGCTCATGCCTCCTTCTCCTCTGGTTGGTGTCCTTCATCTTGCAGTACAAGTTCCCTTCCAAGACTATATCAGAAACAGGAACTCCACAAACCCCTACCTCTCCACCTTCTCCAGCTGCCACCAGAACTGGCCCAATGCACAGAAGGGGAAATTCTCAGCAGTTACCTGGAACCTTTAGTGAATGCAGATAATATCTCCCTTCTTGAACCCTATATAATTTCTCGTCATACATGGGAAGTAAAGGGAAGACAAAGAAAGCACCAGAGGCAGCAGTTATTACCACTATGGAGGCTGCCTTCAGCTTTCCTTGTTGGACAGCTAAAAGAGATGGCAAATTACTTTCATTAAGCTGACAGCAGATCTAACTTCAGTGCTTTTAAGTTATAAAGAACATAAGTGTATAAAAAGGAAAACATTCTGAAGTTCTTCCAGTGCTCCTTATTATCTACCCATTTTTAAGATAACAGGAAACTGATTAAACCAAAAGCTTTTACTAAAGTTAAAGAAACAGCAAGTGATTTATTTAAGTCAATAAAATCAGGGTCTGTGTCCCCACGGTAGCAAGCACAGCAATTTACTTGGAAAACCAATGAGCTCTTATTACACAAAAACCACAAAATATCTCATTCTCAATCCCATCACCTCAGAAATTAAAAAAATTACGGACAGCAGGCACTGTGAAGCCCTGTTAACTATCAGTTACAACATGTTCCAAGGTACTTCACTATCCACAAACCAGCACATGCATTACTAATCCATTACTCATTAAAATCACTGTGTGTGGCATGGGTGTCAGGACATAAGAGTATTAATAATTTCCTATGTCTTTCTGGATCAAATTGCTGACATGGGAATTCTCCAGTTCTGAAAAATAACTTTACAGTCCTGCAGAGTCCAACAATGTAAAATATCTGTCCCTAGCTATGCAGGTGTTGTGGGGGGGCAGCTGGCCACAATCAGGAGGATGATGTTTAGCACATCAGCAAGAAACATGATCTTGCCTTTCTCCTCACAAAGGAGCACGATACTGTCATCCTGTTCCACCAAATGATATCCTAGATATTCTGTGACTCCTCGTTGCCCAACGAGGGCTTCACTAGGCTCTGCAGGCCAGGTAGAACTCCCCTAAAATCATGGTTGTCAGCTGCATCTCAGTGATATAGTTAAATCCCTAAGAAACAAAGTTGCAGGTGCTCTAAGTCTGTCAATTCCTCATCTGCTCCTCAGTCCTTAGGACAGGTACTATGTGCACATGAACCTACCCACCACTGCAGCAAGTCCCGCAAAGCAGCAGAGCACTACTCCCTTGTTCATGCATTCTTCAGCTCTTTTTAAGAGGGTAACTTTGGCTACTCATGCTGTCAGTAACATCAGATTAATCTGGGAAATGCATCATCTAAAAGTCAGTTAGTAATTCAGGTGTATTCTGAGACAGACAATCCAGACGCAAACAGCTTTCGTAACAGCACAGCAAGCCACCACGATAACAAAGCTAACTGCTGACTTGGAAACATCAAACAGCCCTTTATCCGTCTAAAGTAATGAGTGTCCAGACCAGTAAGAGTAACCCAAATCTGTAGTGGGCTTAGGACCAGAAGTTGTGTACTACAGCACAAGGCTGGGACAAACTCTTTGCATGGGTCCATGAAGGTCTACTTCCTGACAGGAAGTTTTAGGGCCACACATCACTGTTTTGTTTGCAGAAGGGAACAATCCTAGCATGTGATGGCAATTTGTGTGTTCCAGACCTGTCTGCATAGGGATGGGGACAGGATGATTACCACAGATACATAACATCTTCCAGCTTCGTTTCCTACACTTTCATATGGTCCTCCTTGTCCAGTACATATCCCTGCCTCGGCAGCTAAAATGATATCCAGTGCTTTCTGTACTGAGAGATCCCCCTGCCTTGTGTAGCAATTGGGCTGCAGCTGAGAGAAACTCCATCCCTACCTAATTATTCTGACTGTTGCTACAAATGCCTACAGTTGAGTTGTGTCCCAGATTAATAAAAGCAAATGTGACAGTGGACTAAATTTACATCTCGAAAAAGTAAAGGGAAGACCTGAAATGCATTATAGAGCAGTTCCTACAAGGGAGATGGTGAATGACACTTGGTAGGCACACAAATACTCCCACAAACCCAGCACTGTGCGTGAGTACCCGCACGCACAGCATGGCTGAAGGTTCTACAAGATATGGGAGGGCAACCACGTTCTGGAAGCCATCAGAAGAGCATTGGGGATCGGGGAAGAAGAGCTTGCCTATCCAGGCACAGCACTCAGACAAGCACACACACATCTTGATGAGTATACACACCAAAAGACACAGAGCATCAGAAAGAGCAAAGATCAGCATTAAATCTTATTGAGGGGTGTAAATCTCATGGTAGGACTTTTATACAATGGACTCAGCTATCTAAAGGGCTTAGAGTATATGTACTAATGGCTTTAAGCTGAAAGAGGGTAGGTTTAGATGAGATATTAGGAAGAAGTTCTTCACTGTGAGAAGACAGTGTCTGAAGACAGAAGACTGTCTTCAGACACTGGAACAGGTTCCCCAGAGAAGC
>NW_010304180.1:0-13350 GCF_000700745.2 Antrostomus carolinensis
CCCCCCCCCCCCCCCCCCCCCCAGATGTGTAGACACTAGATTATTTTTATGTGTTTTATGTTGGCATATATGGGTACTAATACTTTATTTGATTTTTGCAGAAACAATCACCACCAAATGCAGAGAATGGTTTAAAACTACAGGAAGGCCAAATATTGCTTGTTACCATAGTTCTGTTTTCGTATTATGTACACCAGGGCCTCTTGCAAGCTTTTTTTCTGGTAAGGGTTAAAATCACAGAAAATGAAGCTATTTTCTCACAAGAGATCTGAGACGCTATCTTTTTATTAAGTTAAAATAAAAACTATACCAAATAATTAAAATCAACAGAACTGCTAGACATGTTGTTTCCAAGTGAGTTACCAACTCCATTAGTTGCTAGCAGTGGCTTATTTTGTAACGTAGTAGCCAAGATGTCATTTGGCAACTCGGGATAATTTTGGGATACATGGAAAAGAAAACAATTGATTCCTCTTGACTTCGGGTAGGTTTGCAAACAGTGATTTAATATTATTTATGAAATGTCTGAAATCCCAGCTGCAAGTTCTGTGTGGATTTATTTATGAGTGTCTGCAGACCTACAGAAGATTGTATCTGTGGGTTTGTAACCACGTCTGTTTTACTCTTTTGGGTAAACCTAGCTTCTTGCCTAACCTAGCTTCTTTTGGGTACTGCTATAGTGCAGGTGACAGAATTATATTTGAACACTCTTTTCTGGCAGACGGAGGCAAAAGGTAAGCTAGCTCAAAGTACTTAATATATTTGGAAGCACTGTTGATCAGAAAAAGGCTGTCCCTCAGCTGCTAAGTGATTTTAGCATTTCTGTGTTACCTCTCGGAAGGTTAGCTTTTAGCTGACTCGGGACAAGAGAGATGAGAGCTTTGAAAGCTTCTGGATCATCTGCTTTAAGTGCATTATTTTCTGATGATTGGTAAATCTGTGCACATAATTTTTACCTGTAGTTTGTGCCGATGTGGCAGGTGGTACGTACTGTAGACATTTGAATGAAATGCTGAAATAAATCTTACTTTAAGCTATCTCAGTCTGTATCAACAGAGTAAGAGTGCTTAGATATGTTGAGTTTGTGTGTGTATATGCGTATACTTATATGTATAAGCCTGTGTGTGTGTATATCTATGTGAGTATAGAGAGAGAGGGAGAGAGATTGAAAATGTTTTTGGCAAATGAAGGCAAAAAGTGGGCTAGCTCACATAAAAATACAGGTATATAAATGATTGCTGTATCAGGGTTGCTTGGGTGGTGGTACAGGTAAGCTGTGCAGTAGTGAAGCATGCCTTTTTCTCCCTGCCACCTGACAGCAGTAGCCTTTTCAGTTGCTGTACCCTGTCTACTCAGGCTGCAAACTGGAGTTTTAGTTGCATAATATTGCAGGAAATGCAATGCTTTAAAATGACTTTTGTTGCTTTGTGTTTCATTCAGGCACAACATGTTTTGATTTGTATGGAGAATATTTTCAAGAGTGGATGCTTTAGAAATATAAGCAATAGGAAAAGGAAAATGCAGCTGTTTGCTATCACTGCACTATAGCAGTACCCAAAAGAAGCCAGGTTAAATTTAGGACTTGTTGTAAATGAAGATTGCAGCATTGTTTTCCTGTAACTGGCTCTGATTTGAAAACCCGTAAGTAAAGGGGAAAGTCTTCTTTAAACCTTTTAAAGCAAAATGTCAGTAGACATCTGTATTCTTCCCTGATTCAATCACTACATCTAAATTGCAACTGTGGGATGTTTCCAAAACCCTATTCTCCTTTCTTATGTTTCTGTTAATTTTGTGATCTCACTTTCAATGAAGCATCTAGTGAAGTGGTTTAATATTTTTCTATATTCCATATACATCCTATAATGGAAGTGGTCAGTTCTACATTTAAAATATACAGCTTTGAAATCTCACATGTGTCTGGATATATTATTACTTTTTGTTGTTACAAGATTGCTCTGACTGAAAGCAGTACAGCAAAATTAGTCAGTTTGTTTACTGCTCTCTTGAATGTTTAAACTGAGAAATAATACAGCAGCAGGAAGGAGGCATCTGAGCACAGAAAAGGAAATAAGAGTATGGAAGCATGTGTGGATGTATTCTTAAGCCCATATGGAAGACACTTGACAAATAAAAATAGTAGCAAAGGAGGGGGTTGGGGGGGACCTTTAATAAAAAGCTGTGTTTACTGTTATGCAGAGATGGTGCTAGCAAAAATCTGATTGTCTAAGATGAGCTAGCTTTAAAATAATTATTATGTTGTGCCCTATAAGGAAGTTTAGGGTATTTTAGCCAAGTTGCTTATTCTTTTGAAAATGTATATTGCAAGATTTTCACTTGAAAAGATATGTGAATGTCTGTATTGTCTATATTTTGGATAGTAAAATAACAGAACATCTGATTTGCTCGTCTTTGACAACTTTCAGTGCTTAGGGCTGAAATTTCCCACCCTTACCAGTCCCCTCCAGTCAAAATTCATTGGAAAGCTTTATCTAAAAGAATTTAACCATCCTTAGTGAGACGAGAATGCTATTGCTTTTTCATCCCTTCCAAGCAATACTTTGGACAGCACTGATGTTTTGCAGATTTTGAAGTGACCTTGAAACTTGGAAGGAAGTAATCTCTGTGTTTCAAATGTATTTGTTTGAAAGCCATGCTGTGTTATGTCAATACTCTTAAGTAACTAAAGAATACCAAGTTGGATTTACAGTAGAACCTGCTATACCTTTCAGTTACTAATTCTAAAAGCTGTGGCTCATACTGTGTTTCCATAGACCCTGATACATCTTTTCTTAGCAACTATGACTTTTAGCTAGAAGAAAATCACAGACAAGGAAAGTTTAAAATGTTTTACCTTGCTGAAATAGGAGGACTCTGACTTTCAGAACGAAAAGGTTCCTGTGCTTGTATTTCATCATGTTGTCTCTGTAAAATAAGGTGCCTACGGATGCTGCAGAAACTCTGACTTCTAATTGTCATGATTCTTAATTAAAATTAGACATTGCTTTAAGCATTATGCATAGCTGCTAACTAGAAATGAAGTAAGTTTGAAAAGTTGAAAACAATGTTTTTAAAGAGAGATGAATACGCCGTTGTTCAGACTGGAGAAAACTTAATAGAAAACAATCATTATCAATATAGGAAGTATTTATCTGTAGAAAGTAAGTGTTCTTTAGTTTTCCTTTTTCCTCTTTCCAGGATGATTCTTATTTCTAAGAGTCCGTGGAATTTGAAACAGGAATCATAAATTTTGTCTGACAATATAGAGATATGGGGGTGGGTGTTTGTTTTAGCTTTTTAACTGAGGCAGGGAGCTGTCCTGGTTTGGGAGTTGGTTTGTTTTTTTTTTTCTAGTAGTGCAATTGAGCTTTTTTTTTTTCCTGATACTATGGTCTACTTTAGCTCCTTTTCATATATGTGGTAAGTAGAAAAGTCATGTTGCAGAGAAATGTGATAAGCAGTATACCATTTGATAAAATTCTAAAACGCAAGATATATATTTTCAATATAACAACATAGTTGCAAAGTTGTTTTCTTTTGTTCCTTATGTGATTTAAAGTGATGAAAGGTGCCTTCAAAAAAACTTTTTAATGATATGAAAAATGTATTGTTATTGGAAAACAGATGGACAAAATAACTCAGACTGAGATCTCTTTGGTTGCTGTGCTGTGTATTTTTTATTTTTTTTTTCTAGAAAAAGGCCATGAAAATGGAAGTTCTATAAGAAAAATTCTGGCTTTATCTTAATTAAAGCCTTCATTTAGGAGAACTGGACCTAAAATTAGACTTGGAGTATTTTTGGCTCCAGCATGAAGATATGGATGGAAAGTAGAAGTCAAGATGCTTTCTGCCATTCTTCATTCTCCTTACTGTAGCAACGACTACAGTAGTCGGAGTCCCTACCACTGGAGCTGCAGGGAGTTTCCAGACATATTCAAGAACCTGGAAGCCAAACACAATATTCTGTTGGATAAGGGGAGATTTACAGGGATAATCTCATGTAGATAGCTTCTGAAAGCAGAAAAGGTTTTAAAAGAGACCGTGATGTTAAACTTGCTTCCAAAGCCAGTGCTCCACAGTAACTTAATACTAGATATCGTCAATGGCACAGCTGCTTGGTTGCAGTCTTATTGTGTTTTGGGTTACCTTTGTAACAGAGATCAGAGTGATGAGAACTTCCTTGAAAATTACACTGTTGCTTGTTGCAACCACTGATTTATTTATTTATTCGTTTGTTTGTTTGTTTGTTTATTTCCCTCTGCCAATCAAACTGCCTTCTCCCATCTCAGGCATATGTTTGATCTGCACTGGGCCTTGAAGTATAATGCAGGCTTCTGGTTTTTAGGTTATAAGGCTGGATGCAACGTTATCCTCCTTGTTTGACGTCTCCCATGTAATACACAATCCATTAAATCTCATGTAATATTTAAGAATTTAATACATTCTTTGCATAACATAACAGTAACAGTACTGAGAAAACACTGCTCCAAGCAAAACTGCTTATACAAACAAATGATCTGTGAGCAGTGGAACTAACGAAGCCCTGTTTCCTATAGATTTGTCTTACATATATTAACTGGCCCTTCCGTGCCTGCAGTACAGCCTCTGCCGCTTTTCCTCTGCGGTGTCTGCCCGACAGTGCTGGGGCTGTTGAGGTGGGTGCAGGGGGCTGATGGTGGGTGCTGGCCAGACTGCTCTCTGCTATTTGTGGAACACACGGGTTAAAACTGTGCCTCAGAAAAGGAATCCTTTGCTCAGCCGTGGATTTTTACAAAAGGTACAGCAGCTTAGTGTATCTGAAACTTTGTGTCGTTGCCAAAGTTAAACTGAATCTTGCATCCTGTTTAGAAGCTCTGCTCTCTATTAATTACATAAGCTCGATTTCTTCAGGGAATCGGACCACAGAAACTACTTGTGCTTTCCATATCCTTTCCTCTTCTGTCACTTCATTGTCTTTGGGTTTTGTGTTGACTGTATTTCTACTTTGCAGCAGATGAACCTCTTTGCCCCTTGACTGGCTTAAGTTTAGCTGTCAGTTGGGCAATCCACTGAGCAGTCACTCTGAAAGAAAATAAAATATTTATGTGCCTGGAATAGTTATTCTCAGGTTATTTCAGTCAATGGCTTTTCTGTCGTATGGCTGAACTATAACACAGACTTCAGTAGTGGGATACACAGTTGTTAGAAGACCTGATGATGAAAGGAGGCACAAGGTAATGTCCCACTCAGTAATCTGTCTTGAGGACCTTTACTTCCAGCTTTGGCTTAAGTAAAATTCATCCTTCTTCTTAATCCTGCTTCTAGGACATTTTAGTTTTTGAGCTGCTAAATGCCAAAAGTGTGCCTGGTTTTGGACATCCAGGAAGCTGTGCTCCACCAACACCAATTTAAACAATACTGTAGACAGTAAGGCTAGCAGTTTCAGTAACTACTTGTCAGATACTTTTTTGTCAAACCATTTCTAAAACCATTATTGTTGCTTAACTAGTATAATATCAAACTTCATGTTTCAGGAGGGGACCTTGTTCTGTGTAATGTGTGTTTTGAGTAATGTTTTAAATTAAGTTGATATTAAAGGATGATTAATATAATTTATTTTGGGGAGAGGTTTAAATGTAGCAGCAATTACTTTTGTAATTGCTGAGACTATCAGCAGTTCAAGATTGTTAAAAACTCTTGGTTACGACGACTGAGTGGCTGATGGGACAAATTCATGTCATATATTATGAGAATGAGGAGAAGTTTCCATTTTATGCGATTATATACTATGGTCATACAGTATAAGAAGGCTGAATTTTTATATATTTTGTCAAGGTTAATGTTTAGTGGAAGTTTTCAATCACTGATTAACTAAGACATCTTAATGAGATGTGATATTATGTATGGATCCTTTTGTGTGCATGCTAAGCCTTTAAGCTGTATTACTATATGCTTTTAATTTTCAATTGACTTATACTAATAGCTTCCAAAGGGTTATCCTTAATACTAGATTTGACAACTGATGGAAGATTTATGTGTCACAATAGTAGAGTATCTATCATCTGGTGAGATTCTTACTGATACTGTTGGTGAACAACTTTCATTATATGGGAAAAGTTTCTACTTGGCATGTTTTTTAAAAATAATTTAAGAATTATTGAATTAAAATGTCTAACTGCAAATTCTGAGATGAGAAACTTTTACCTACTTTGACTTTGGCTGTGTAATTCTACAGTTTCATAATGCTAGTTTGGTGTTAAAATTATATCATTTAATCAACATGACTGTTGATTAGTTTCCCATTTGAAATCATGGCAACTGTACAAGTGAAGATTAGTCCATTTAAGCTGTTAGGAACTTTAAAATAGAATATCGTCAGTCATTCAGGTGTTTAGGATTTCACTGAATGAAACTCTAAAAAACAGCAGTAAAAGACTTGGTTTGTCTGATTGGTCTTATAATTAGGATTTAATTCACAGCTGTATCCAAATAGGGCTCCTCCCTCCCCAAGAGCCTGCCAGGTGCTGCTTCCCTTCTCAGAGAAAGCAGATTCAAACTTGTTTGATGTACTTCAACTTGAGATAGCTCAATTGTTTTGAACGAAAATTACATTTCCTTTGTGCCTTTGCACCACCGTGTATTTACTATTTTCTTGTTACTATGGTTTCTGGAAATAAATTGGATGACAATTGTTTTGAAAACCTGATCTATATACAAACAACTATTTCAGTGTTTAAATGGTACATTGAATAGTTTAGCCATGAACTACTCAGAGCTCATTAAAGTGCTCAGCATTGCTTTTGAGGTTCATCTCATTGCAGTCCAGAATGTCTTGATTGCTAAATCAGTGGAAGTAGAAGGGTAGAGTTCTTGCTCTACCCGTAAAAGCTTATTTTCTTATGTTGGAATTTTGGTTCTTTTTCCAGCTAAAAATTCTGTTTGCATGTAGAGTTTATTTAATTCCATAAATCTGTTTTAATATGGAATAATGCTTGCCAATATATACAGTCACAAAATTCTCAAATGTTTTTTATTTTCTTAAACATTGATGCTTTTACCCCCACCCTCATGCATATGCATTCTCATAGTTTAAGACCATGTAGTAAGAAACTAATATTTCCCCCATATAATGTGTTCTTCAGTTTTTAGGCAGTGTTCTGCAATGGAGTATTTTTTTCAGTTGTTTTGTGTTTTTTTTTTCCCATCAAATGTATGGCTGGCCCAATGTTTTATTTATAGCACCTCATCCAGATGCTGCCCTGCATCTGTCATCCTGTGGGCACTATCGACACGTACCACCCTGCTGTCTGGCCCCTGGCACAGCCTGAACTCTTCTCTCAGGGAGCAGTTCTTGTCTCACAGTCAAGACACTGAGATACGAGAAGATTAAGGCACCAGCCCAATTCCCTAGATGTTATAGTGACTGTGTGTTCAAGACATCATGACTTCCTCCTCCTTTCATGTAGAAAATAGATGGGGTAGATGTTTTATCTGTTTTATGTGAGACCAGAACAAAGTAACTTTAATAAAACTATATAAAAAATCAAACCAAGAAACAGAACTAGATTTCAGGTCTTTCTGCATCCAGTTGTGTGCTTGCCCACCTGCCTCTAGGTTGTACGCCCCAACCACAGCACGTTATTGTTGAAGAGCTTTTGAGCATGGCCGATGCTTTGCATTTCAGGTCTCAGCTTAAGTGTCAAAGGATTCTGAATGTTGGGTTTGAAGTGCTGGGAAGAGGAAAATGCCATATGACTCCCCCTAGAGAAGTTTTGCAATTTATGGCAGAGAGAGGGAAGGTAAAAAGGTCAGGTCAAATGAGTGCAAAATACTAGAAACTAGAAATAAATTGTGAAAATATGTGGATGTACATGAAAATACATTCTTAGTGAAATGAATTTATGTCAGATGTTGTAGACTTGTAAGATTTATCTTCTTGGTCTACAAAGGAGAAGACAGTGGGTCAAAGCAGCTAATGTAATGCATTCGATGTCAGGCTGATGGTGGTATCTTTGTGAAAAGATAAATCTGTGGTTGGATAATTGTTTTCTAGACCAGCTTTGAGTTGTAACAAACTTTACTGTTGCTTTTTGCCTTTTACCAAAGGCCTTCTCCTTTTACTTTATTAAAACACTACCTCTGATTTGTTTTCAACTGTTATTTTTGATGTATGGTACAGTTTTTTTGTATTAAGGCATAGCAAACAGTGTCAAAATAACGGATGCTTTGCTGCTACCTTGACCTTCCAAACTCCTTGCTACAATTTTGTCACCTTTATGACATTTTGTTTGTTCTTATCCCCTCCTCTGTTTTCTTGGCGTGTTTTTCAGAATGTGTTTTCCAGCACCTGCTTATTATCCTTTTTTGATATTTAATGCACTTTTGTTGGGAATTGAGGAAGTGTTTCATCCAAAATCACTGCAGAACTTCCTTCCCACGCTGCTGCCAGAAGTGCTGCAGACTAACTACTTAATTTGTGCTGGCAAAGTTTCAAAGGGAAGGTCAGCTGGCCAGGTTATTCCCCTGCGGGGCTTCTGTATGTCTTCCTTTTAAATGCTATTTTTCTTCTGTCTGTTCTGCTTTTTCCCCTTGCTTGTCCTTTGGGATGAAAATGGCTCCAGCTAAGCAGAGCGGTGTGAATCCTTTCTTTAAGGTGGAATTCTCAGAATTTAGCATGTGTCATGAGAATAGTTTCAAGGTAATTGAGACTATTTATGTAGGGGTTTTTAACATATTGTCAGAGAAAAGTAAATCTGGCAGAAAATGAGCATTATAAAGTCAGGTCAGAAAAGCACAGGAGAAAGTGGCAACGTTTTGCTGCAGGAATGGGAAATCAGATCACAATGCCAGAAAGGCATGTGAAACACAAATCACAGAAGGATAATGAAAATCAAAATTCAGCAGCTGAGATCTTTTCTGATTATGTGGTATCTGCACTGTGTGTTATGTGTTGCTGAGCTCCACTGCTGATGTAATTTAGTTTACATAATATGAGCACAGCTTCAGTGCACTCAAGTTTGGTCAAATTTAATTGCGTATGTTTAAATTACTAACAAGCTGAGGGTGTATGAGTGCATCTAAAGGCACACAGGTCATCTGCTTCCCCTTAGGGTGAGCAATTGTAATGATTCCCAGCATTGGTGAGTTTTAGTGAATTCCAAACTACCATAAAAGTAATTTAAAATTAAAAAAAAAAAAAGTGCAAGGAAAACTCCTTTGAGAAACAAATTGCATAATGAAGTTGTGCTTCTGGATTCCCTTTATTAATATAGTTGATACAAGGTTATAAGTTTGATAAAGATAAATACTGAGCAGTGTTTTCCTCTTTCAAGGATACAGCCATACAAAGTGCACTTTCTTGAACTGGGAGTGGGTTATTGGGTCATCAGGGGAAGCGTGAGTGCCCCAAATTCTTCAGGATTAGACTCTGAAAACTCAATGAACTGAATAGTACAAATTCCAAACTAATGAATGACCCAGATGGCTGAATTTGCAAGTTTCTTTGAATCTTAAAAACAGAAGCAATGATGTCCTGTGAAGGCTGAAGCTATTAACTAGATGCTACTCATAAAGGTTTTGATATCCCTGCTCATTATTGCAGTCTAGAGGAGGGAAGAAGACCCTGGGCCAGCAGTGGGTTTATCTGAGGGACATCAAACACAAACAGTGTTGCCAATAGTTTTAGAGAAGCATTATGAGAAGATTTGTGACGAAGTTAGAGTATTGATCTCATGAGGTTCTGCATTCCCTGGCTTCGTAGTAACATCATTTTCAGTCCTGAAACAAAGGGAATTTCTCTTCATGTAAGCTGGACTCAGCCTTTAACTGGTTACTCAGCTGGATTATGAGTAAAGGAAGAAGGATCCAGACCTTCAGTCCTTACAGAACTGCAAGAAACAAACATGAGAGTCCCACTTATAATGTTGCACTTTTTAATGAGAGGTACTCTTCCTGTATTTTCCATTTCATTTAAAACAAACAAAAGTCTAGGGGCTGCAGCTTGCCTTTTTGTAACTTGCAAGTGCTGGATGGTTGTTTTGGTCAAACCCCTCACTGCTGCTGATTTTGTGTGATAGAGCAGGAGATTCCTTAAATATTTTTTCTACCTACAAACTTGGTGAATTCCCTTTTCCAGTATTTTTATATACCAGTGTGAAGAGCCATCTCGTGTCCTCCTCTTTACAGGTGGAAACGTTCAAATCTACCTCCAACAGTGTCACTTCTGTGCCAGCTGCTTGGGGCAGGCAGTCCTTAGCTTCCTCTCTGTGGCAGCAGCCTGTCTTGCTGACCTCAGTCATGGGTTTAGTTTTTTCTTGAGTGAGTTTAAATCAGGTTGACATGCTGTGAAGTTGAAATCAAACACATGAATTCTTTGCTGGGCAGAAGCTCATCCAAAGAATGTGTGTGGTTTAGTTTGTGTTTTCCCACTGTATTTACACCCCAGGAAATGGGTTCTTAAATGTAAGAACCCGGTTCTGCTCGTATTCTTATTTTTAAAGTCTCTTAGGTTTTGTTTTTTCCCACCTCCTCTTTCTGGGGAATAAAAGGAAAAGCTTCCGCTGTGGTGAGGATGGCTTTTTTTAAGTGCTATACATGAAGGGAGTGAAGTTTGTCTGAAGTTATAGCAGAAAGACTGTACCATCTATTACTGGTTCTTAGGTTCCTCCAACCATGAATGACTGCCTATATGAAAAAGAAAAAAGAGATGAAAACACCGAATCCAGTTACATAGTCTGTTAAGAAAGGACTCGGTGAAACCCAATTGTCAGTAGTTCCCCACTTACAACATTCACAAGAAAGCCAAAATAGGCATTTTGGGGTACAATGAAGAGAAGCTTATCTAGGCTTATTAAATGTAGATTGTAGCCTGTCAAGTTAAATAGCAATGTTGTAATTACTTTGTTTAGTTCTATTTTGAATTCCTTTTGTTAGTACTCAGGCTGCAATTAATGTGCTAGAGCAAGCATTGTTTCTTCTTGCATTCCTTTACTCTTTCAGCAGTCCATGTGAGACTGGGGAAACTGTACAACAGATTTGCATCTCTTTGAAAAGAAGTTTTTTTAGCTAGTTTAAATTTTTGTTGATGTTTTTAATTTATCGGATTGGATACTGTGTGCATGTTGGTAATGCCAAGAAAAATGTAAACAGGTACTACTTATGATCATTGGTACGGTGAACACAAAAACATGTGGATAAATTCAGCTCTTAAGTAGATGTGCACCGTTTCATTATAATTAGGTGATGATTCATGCAAATATCGCCAAGAGCTGTAAATGAGCTTTCCAGGACTACTTAATATGTTTACTTTGTGTCACATTTCTAAAGACATGTGGTTATACCTGCCCAGACAAAGGGTGCCCAGGCTTCATGCAGACCTTGACTTGTGAAATTCTGCACGTTTCCACTGGTATATTTTCATAATAATGGCTGTCTTTTTATTTTGAGCTTTTGTTCCTGAGATTTTTATTTTTTACTAGGTAGATGTGTTCATTATGCAATAATCGCTATTTAATCCACAGAGAATAAGATGCTCTATATGATCCTAAAATAAACAACAAATGCATTTACTTTTAAGACCTCTTATTTATAACTAGTAACTTTGACAGGTAGTCTTCAACCAGTCCTTGTTCATTGTTTCAGATGAGATGCTGGTGGGATAGATGCAGTTTTGGAGAATATGTTTGGCTTAGCAAGGTTGATATCAGAGTTACTAAATGTTACTCCTTCGGTAGATCTGGAAAAATCTGCATTTTCTTCAGTCAGGAGTCACCTTTTCATTGACCTGGCTCTGTTACCTATAGAGTTGTTTCCTAAACAGATGTCCAGCTGCCACTGGAAATGTGTCACAGTGCACTAAGCAGGTCTGATGTTTGGGAGCCGCATTTTGCCCTGGCGGATTAATCAATGACAAAGTAGTTGCATTTATTTGCTGAAGTGATTGCTGAGCTTCAACAGCAACTCTGCATTAATTTACTTGTTTTGGAATGAAATGACCGTTTGGAAGGGAATTTCTATTGGTGTTTTAGGGACATGGCACTTTAGTGGCCCTTAATAGCAAATAGAAGTTTAAACTGGCTACTGGAAAGTCTTTTGCTTGAAGATTGCTTGAGTCTTCACTTTTGTTTCTTTTGATATATTTGTTCCTCGTTGGTTACTTTTCAAAGAGAATAGATTGTAAGGAAGGAGTAAGGATGACACTTTAAGTGTATTTTAACAACACATCTATTTTATGTATGAAAATTCTGTGAACTTCAGGAAAGATGTATTATTAAATTGTCTAGACTGCTCTCAGAGAGTTCAAATTTTAAGTACTACTCTCCTTTTCCAGCTCCCCGATAATGGAAATAAAATGAAGTATCAACTTATTTTTGGTTACTGGATTTAAGAATGGGACTTCAGCTGTAATAGGAACTACAGCTAGCTGTGTTGTATCCAGCCCGGACTAATAGATTTGAGAAGAAAGCGTTGCCAGCTGGAACGTGCATGAGTGTTATCTGCGTGTGTGTTGTAACAGATGTTGAGCAGAGACTACTTGTCAAAGGTACCTTTTAGTAACTTTTAAAGATGGTTGTTTGTTTCAGTAAATTTTTTCTTGCATCACTAATTTTTTCCATAAAGTCAACCACAAACTGCATTATTGGGGACTCCAGCTGAAACTTGTGGTGAATAAGAAATAGATTAAACACAGGTTTTCCCTTTTCTCTGGTTGCCAACAGTGATGTCAGTAGTTTTAATAATCCTTACCTCAGCCTGCTGCAGTCCTAGCACTCTGTATTAAAACTCTTGTCTTCTGAACTGTTTTTATATGTTGTTAAGGAAATGCTGATGGCTGTTGATAAGAAACAATGAGGTATCCAGCCGATGACCTCAGTTCCGAAAAAGGTACTTCCGCCTTGAAACATACTGTAATAGTTCACTGAGGAGAGAGGAGATTCGGATTGTTTTGTCAAAAAACGAAGAATATTTTTTTAAGTCCAGTAAAGAGCATTTGTATGCTAAAATTGAGGTTGGGGCTTTTGGCTATAAGTTATGCACAAACAAGAATTCCCTGGATCTAAGGCCTTATAGGTTGACTGTATTTCCAGTGACCTTGGAGGAGCAGCTTTGCTCTGAGAATGGCTGTTTTCTAGGCATCACTGTGCATTCAGACACAACAGGCTGTCCTGTAATAGTAGCATGGGTTGTCATTCTCAGTTACATATTTTTGTTTTGTGGAAAGAGATTTGTCAGAGGAATTGGGGATATGGAAACAAATAATTGCAATCAATAATTTCAGACAGTCTGTAGCAAAGAGTCTGATTTTTTTTTCCTTCATGAAATTAGAAGAAAACAAAAGCTACCTATATATTTTTATTTTATTTTATTTTATTTTAT
>NW_010304181.1:0-6883 GCF_000700745.2 Antrostomus carolinensis
ATTCTGTGATTCTGTGATTCTGTGATGTTAAGAGTGTGCAAGGTGAGGCATGGAGAGGTATGATGAAGTTGCTTTAAATCTGGGAGGTCTGTTAAACCTGGGAGGAGAATCCAGACTTCTCTGCTCCCAATCTTGGTTCTGAGCACCCAACCATCATTCATAAACCTCCAGCCCAGCGCATGTAATGTGGGGGGAAGAGAAGGTAAAACCTGGCAAATAATCCAGACAAGTGAAAGCTGCAAGAGCCATAGTGGAGAAAGCTGCTTAATCTGATGTCAGAGCATCAAGGGAGGCTCAATCCAAGGCACAAAACCATGAGAAATTGCAAAACCCAAATTCTTTATGAAGATTTATTTAGAAAAACCACAATGCTGGGGAGTCGCTGTTACATAGCGTGGTAATTCCCTATCTCTTGAGTAATATGCATCATACTGTGCGCATGCAATTACTTTTGTTCCCGAAATAACATCATCTGATCCAGAGTTATACAGGTACACATACAGTCCTTAGTGCACGCTACAATTAACCTATGTTAGGACACGCACAAAGTTGAGCTTTTCCATGAAAAAACTGTATAAAAAAATACAAACCAAACTGAAGCTGTCAACACGAGAAGCAATGTGCAAAAATACAGTTACTCCCGAATGTTTGCTTAAGAAAAAAGGACTCTTCTGTCCCTGTTCCCCATTCAGCATTGAGTATGCCAGATGTTGCTTGAAAGTAGAATTTAAAATAACTAGTCACGTCCTGACCCTCTTCATGTTAGTTGCAGAGGTGTTTTGTTTTTTTTTTTAACCAGCTAAATAATCCTATATTAATATGAAAATCTGCCATCAAGCATCACCATCACGTGCTGCTGTTGTATTGAACAGATCTTTATATTGTTGCAACGTTTGTTTTGTGATGCTCAAGGCCAGGTGACGACCAAGCCCTTATGTGGAACACACAGAAGACACAGGACAGAGATGTCCTTGGTCACCAAGCCCCCTTGCAAGGTCTGGCAGAAATGGCCAGGGATTAGGAGTTCTCCTCATACATGCTGGAAGGAGCCAGACCTTCCAGGTCCCTGCCATGGGGTGCACAGCTCCAGCACTGTCTGCTAGTGCCTGGTGGGGCTGGTGTTTGAGATTATACTCTGGGGTGCCTTGAGGAATTCTCCCTTCAGAGGAAACATGCCTGTGCAAAGAGCACGGCAGATGAAGGGACAGAGAGCCCACAGGGCCTTCCCCAGCCAGGTACCTTGGTCCATGAAGCAAACTATAGGTGACATGAATGGAGTCACCTGACGATATAACCACTCGTGTGGCTCTAAGCAAAGCTATACAGGATGACATGCTGCAGACACCATGAAGCAGCCAGAACAATCCATCCTTGTAAAACTGCTGCATGCAAATACCAACACTTTAAATGGCAAAGACGAGAAATGGATTGCACTTGTTTCCCTTAAACACATATATGTACCACTCTTAAAAAAAAAAAAAGTAACAAATAATTATCTTCAAAATATATTTTTAAAAAATGATTGATAGTTGGGATTCTCTTGGTTGGATGAAAGGAAAAGAAGAAAATAGGGGTGGTGTGATTCTAATCACTGAAGTTTGTCAGCAACCACAATCTTTTGGTTCTGGGGATGAGAATTCTTCCCACCTGTGAGCTTGATGCTGCAAAGCCCAGTATTCTTTTGGTAATCTGCATGTTTTTAAAGGACTATTTATTTAAGCCCATGCAGAGTTATGACTGTGTTACAGAACTTGTCATTTTTTTTTTTAAATGGGATATCAGTTTTTCACAGGATACCCTGCATGGAACCAGGGAAAAGCTCAGCAAGACTCTCCTGTGTGCTACGTTTTTTCTACTTGCAAAGCAAAAGTTTCAGCCTTATTCTGAGGAAGGGAAGGAGAGGTGGAAATTGTAAAGACTGGGAGCTCTCCAAGGAACTAAACTGTGGATACTGCACTTTAGATCCTAGCTCAGCAGACCACTTTAGCAAACTATTCCAAGTGGGATTTAAGTGTACATTATTCAGTTTGGATCCCAGTATGAAGACCAGTATCCAACAGGAAGAGTGTTGCCTTGGACCTACTCATTTCCATTATAAAAGGCACGGAGGGAGGGTTCATCCTGTTAGCTTGCACTCTGGTGGTCTGGTCACGAAAAGATCAATCAGGGAAGTGAAGCAGAGGTGTACCACTGCTCCCAGGGCTCCCCTGGATTCTAATCCCCCCGGATGCCCAGCTGCACAGTGGCTCACAGCTCTCCCCATGGGTCAAGAGAATGCTGCAGTGTCCGTGACCTCCAGTGCTGTCCTGTCACCTGGGTGAAAGAAACAGTGCTTCATCCCTGGTGTCCCGAAGGAGCTGTTGGAGGAGAGGTTAGTGTTTCCTGGGCCGCAGCGCTGGCCCCAGGTGTGTTGCTGCAGCTTTCGGAAAGCGCTGGTATGTGCGACGCACCTAACCCGAGTCTCCCTTAGCTCTTACAGCACGTGTATGTGTAACCTAAGTGAACCTCTGGCTGTTAGTCAGACACAACTGTTGGCAGTGATAAAACAGTGGTAAAGAATAGCTTTAGACTGTAAAACACATAAAATGAAACATCAGACTGAATTCTTACTAAAGTTTTGATGCTGTTGAGCGTTGGGGTTAGCTGCTGCTTCATGAGCGTTTTCCACTGGGTTAAGATTATGTCCAGCATCTGAGGTAAGGCCCTGATTTAGCAAAGCATTTGTGCATATGCTTAAATCTGCCCTTATTCAGCTAAGCAGTGACATGAGGACCCAAGTGCCTTGTGATACAGGGACAAACCTGAACTGGAGCCTAAAAATATAATTTATGTAGCTGTCACAACTACCCTGTTCATGTTTTTTTTCTGGTAGCACAGCTGCACTCTTGGATTAACTATTTAATTAATCTTCATCTAAAAGGTCCTGAGAACAGTTCTAGAACACTAACAAATGTATATAAATACCAGAACTAAAAAAAGTCAAACACATGGCTCAAAGCAAAACAAATATTGCTCAGAATATTTTAGATTAAGATAAATAGCTGTAAACTGTGCATTCTAGTAGCAAATAACCTGTTGGCCTAGGAAAAAAAACAAAACATTCAAAGTCTATAGGATTGGCAGCATATTACTTTACAATGTTGAGTAAGGATAACAAATATCAGTGTAACATTGTGAAATGATCCACCTAACCTAAGCTTATGTAAACAAGTAGGCTTTGACAATGTTTATACGTCTAGGCGTGACCCTGCACTTGGACCTGGACGGGTGGGGACCCAAGAAGGTAGAAGGGCACTGTTCCAGTGTGGTTCCAGCTGCCCAGATCCCATGCAGGAGAGAGGCTCAAGGGTGTGGTCCTGCAAACCTGTACTGGCATTACTAGTTCTACTCCTGGGAGCATCTCATTGCAGGATTCAGGTCAGCAGGACTATACACATATAAGTAAGGAGTTCTCACAAACATAAGGCATTGCAGAACTTGGCCCTAAAATTTCTATTTTCAGCAGAGAATCCCTTATCCATACACAAGATCATATTTTAATATGTCAAAAAGTGTCTAAAATAAGGGTCAGAGTCACTGTATGTTATGCTCAGAAACACAGTTAAGATTCTGCGTATTGGCTTCTGATATTGCAAAATATTTTTTCATTAAAATTAAACCAACTACGACTCTTTCTCAAAAATTAAATTAACCAGGAAAGTTAAAAATGAACAGGCTGTGCTTTCAAGGTTAAAAGGAGACATTAACAGAAAAGAGCAACTCCCATTGTAATGGTTTTCCAGTGCCTTCCCTTCTGACCAGTGAACACTTGAGATTGCAGTTGGTGGTCTCCAGTCTTGCCTTGCATCTTCTATGGTGTGGCTACTGCCGCTCTCCTTCCACACGCTTTTTACGAACTAGACCAATAAAACAAGAAAAGAGCAGTTGTTATTGCTTTCTTGAGAGCCTAAGGACTTTTCTCACTGACACACTCCCTTCCCAGTAACATGAATAGGAAGGAGGGAACTTCTAAGAAATACTCAGCAGGATTATATCCATAAATGCTGTAATCAACAGATCTTGATGCTAAACAGAACAATCATATCTAAACTGCACTTTTCTATATCACTGACTGCAGAATTTAACCAAGTGTTCATATCAATACATTTTCTATAAAAATCAGAATCTGAGCTAAAGGCTTCAAATCATGAAGAAATCACCATTTTGAGTGCATCCTCCCAATCGCTCCATTGAGATTTTTGTTACAGTTTTAATGTTCTTTCAAAAGCCACTGTGTTCCAGCTAAATTGATACTGGTATGCTCTCATCTGCATGCAGTGCTCTGGGTTATTTAAGCATTGGGCATCAAAAAATAATAACTTTTTTAATTGCACAAGTGTATACTATGGGTAAGCAATAATCATATCCTTTTAGAAAATAATTTGAAGTACCCTTAAGTACTGATATCTGTGAAATACTGGTATCGGGAAAACATATTGGCCCTTAAATTATCTGTTTAAACTTCACATGCTCTGATTGCATCAGCCATCTGATAGTATGTTAATTAACTGTGGTTTCTCACTAGAAACCAAGTAGGCTGAAGTTGCTATTTAGCAAAGCAGAGAGTGATGAGCTTTGTGTTATGGGCAGGATTATTTTGACAAGCAGCCCCATGTGAATTTTTACAGCACTTAGGGTACATTACAGCTGGTATAGAGCAGGTCTCGTTGGGCAGTATTTGCCATTACCTACACTAATAAAAATGTATTGAGTCTTCTCTGACTTGGCCACATAAGATTAGTGAGGTTCTCCTGTTAGTGTGACACAAAATTTGGTGTTACATCAAACTGTCATGTCCTGTTTCTGATATTGAACTGCTGAAGAACAGAACAAAAGCAGTAAAACTGGATGAACGAATGCTTTTCACTACAGAAAGTCAATAGCAACGATATATTACTACAAACATCCCATTATTTTACTATCAGGAGGTTTATTTCACAGTGCTTTCTTGGCAAACTGACTGCATTATTCCAAAGCCTACAGTGTAACATCAGTCATTTGTGTCTACTTTCAGCGTTTTGTTGCTTCATTTATTTTATTTTATTGAGTGTTTTTATTTATTGAATGCTGTCCTACTAAATCTTGAACAAAACCATATAATACAAAAGCAGGAAAAATAAGATTAGGTACAGGACATGTCTAATGACAACTGGTTAAATACTGGAAAAAAGGTCTTTCTTTCTTTGTTGGTGGGATATTTCAAATACCATTCTGGGACACTAATAGTTTCATGACCAATAGTATATCATTGAAATGCTTAGGTACTGCTAAAAATGAAAACTGCAAAAAAATAAAAGTATATGTGAAAAAAATAAGTTCTAGCTCAAATTTTATCTTAGTTCTCACAGAAAGAAACCTAAGCTGTAGCCAGCAAAGGAATCATGGTTTGACACCCCTCTTTGAAGTAGAATTGATTAAAAACACAGTATTTCTTTTTTTTATCTTACTGTAAACTCCTCCTAGTTTACTCCTAGAGTGCAGTTTACAGCCTAATCACCTCCTTCTTACTCTGTGTATTGAGCACACAGAGCACAGCATGTCACACTCAGGTAAAACTTGCAAAGCTTTATTGTCTTTGCCTGTACTTGGTCTTTTTTGTTCCTTTGGTTGGGCAGGCTTGGTCTGGGCAGGGCAAAGAAGTGAGGACTTCTGTGTTCACTGAACAGGATGGGTTTGGCTCTCTACTTGCTGAACAGAAGAGTTGACAGGGCAGCTGAAAATCCAGGGTGCTCCATGGAAAAGGCTGAAGTAACTCCCCTTCCCAGAAGGAGTGGGAGAAGGTGAAGAATACTGGCTTCTAATCACAGTAAAATCTTTGCTGTTGTCTACTTTAGAGTCCATGGAGCTACGCATCACCCCTCACACATAGCAGATTGAATTTTAACTCTACAACATTCAATCTTATGTGCAGACAGGAAGAGTTGCATCTAGGAAGGTCAGGACTTGGCTCACAAACAAATGATGAGTAGATGTAGTAGCATCTTACCCAGATCATTGTTTTTAGTGATAGCAGCGGCTACCCTGGTTCTTGGACCTTGCTTTGTGAACTGGTATCCAAACTTGAGAATCTTGGAGTTCTCCTCCAGCATCTTGGCAATCTCCATCTCTACAGCTGTCCCCAGCTGCTGTCTCTGTTGGTGATGCGGTGAAATGTCCCCAAAAGAAAAGAAAATATATTTTTTTTAATATATGAGAGAGAAATAAGTGGTTATATTTCAGTACTGTGCTGCAAACTACAAAGAGAATCCTGTCTCTGGAGATTTCGCTCTGGGTTTTTTACTTGGCTTTGACCAGTTTTATTTAGAAGTTTTCCATTGTTTGGTTGCACAGGCATGGGACATGAGCTGCAGAATGGCTGAGGCACAGAGGCTGTCTTGACTTTGCCAGAGCCCTCTAGGAAAACCCTCTGGGAATCCATACAGAAGGGAAACAAAAGCAGACTCGCTCAATGCTCTCTTTACCTGGTTGTCAATTTTAATCTCTGTCAGTGATTCATTCTCTTTCAGTGCATCAATCAGTGCCAAAATACCCGTCCCAGTGATGAAGTTGGATTCTACGTTCAGACTCTTTAGTGTTTTGTTCACTTTCAACATATCTGCAAATGCCTGAGGGTCAAAAAGAGGGAATATGAGATAACATCTTGAGAGTTTCAGGGAATAACAGGCAATCTGCAAAACATAGCTTAGTACCTACAAAGAAATAAAACATAAATAGGCTTAGAAGAACACTGAGGTAGATTAGAAGAGATTACACTTCTGCTTTGCATAGTCACAGTGAAATTCTGCAAGGGAAAATGAAGAATGCATCCTAAAGCAGACACAGACCTACTTAAAAACTGTTGTCT
>NW_010304181.1:6931-33054 GCF_000700745.2 Antrostomus carolinensis
GGGTCGTTGCTTCGAGTAGCTGCAAGGCTGAATGTCTTCACATGTGTGTTGCTCTCCAAAGCTTTTGCAAATTCTTTCAGTGTTGGAATAGGAATATTCTACATCAAGAAGATAAATTGAGTAGTTAGGAAAGCCAGTCGCATTGCTAAACATTGATTTTGGTTATTACCAAACTTATTGATCAATAGCCACAGCCTATGCAATTTAAACATCCCTGATGCTTTTAAGAGTATCTCAGAATGGACAAAGCATCCTTTGCTTATACTGGCCTTCAGAGACCCGTGGAGACCTGTGCTAGGATGCCATGTCAGCACTGCCGTTAACTGGGCCAGGCCAACACAAGCACGTGACTGATCTCTGAGCTACTTTCCTATTTTGCTGCCAGTTGTTCACTCTCCATGTGCCAGCTCCTCCTCCATTTGCACATGTGGGCTAATTGAATTTGGCCAGTGATGATTATATAGTGCTAATGAGATATCTTGCTTTACAATCTGCTAAAGAAAGGCAGCCAGAAGGATTCGCCTCTTGGGCTTTTAATTGGCATCTAATTCAATATTGGGCATTGATGAGCTTGGAGCCTCGGCAACAGTTCCCTCCAAACCTCTTCCCTGTGTGTCCTGCTTTACCTGAACAGTAGAGAGAGACACAAAATTTGAAGATAAAAAGTAAGGGTTTCAGAAATATTTGAGTAAACTCTCCTATGATGACATAAATGAAACCACAGCACCTACCTTTATGTTGTTGAGATTAATTTCTGTGAGACTAGGATCATTTGCTTTTATCCTTTGTAAACTTGCTTCTACATTGGTTGGATTAGGTGGCTCCTCAAAGACAGGCTTGACCTTTTCACCTTTCACCACATCTGCAACACAAGATCTCATGAAATGTTGATGTGAGGAACAGGCATCATCACTAACCGTCTGGCTTTTCAACTCCCATTTAGGTTTGCACTGTAGTGTTCAAGAAAGGGTTTATGTGAACCACAAAACTTGGAACAGAAGAATCAGCGCTGTTATTCCTGCTATGCCCTTTGCACCTTCTCTGCACCCAGAGCATGTCACTGGAGGCTGCGGTCACCGCGGCTGGGCAGTATCCTCCCAGGCAAATTCCTCCTGACTGTACAGAAGTCCCAGTACAATTAATCTGAGCCAAAGCAGCTTTAAAGACTGTTGTATAGGATGTAATATACTGCAAGGGCTGCTTTGTTCTTTGTCTAACACCTGTAAAGGAAGATGTGCTCAGAGCTTGCCCATTATATTAGTGACAAAATGTCACTGCACCTATGTATAGACTGTGCTAACATAAAGGAATGTGATCAGGAGGCCTCTCAGGTTCCTTTTCTAGGCTGATGCTCTCCACCTTACTATAAATTCAGTTAGCTCTTGTGAAATTGCAACAGCTGCACTTTCTAAATAATAAAGCTATCAAACCAGGAAAACCTAGTCGATCTGCCAGCACCAAGATTTATGAAGTCTTTGAGTATTCGTGTGCCAAAGAGATACAGTCTTTAATGTTGGCAGCTATGAGCTATAAATATTTTCAAAGATGCATAAAAATCATAGCTTAGAACAAAATTAGTACTTCTAATTCCCATCCATATAGTTGTGGAGATTAATTTATAACTCCTGACCACCCAGGCCACTAGAGGCAAGAAAGGAATACGTTACTGACCACAAGTATATTTAGACCCTTTTATTTTATGTTGCAGTGAGTTATTTTGAAGACTTGTGCTCAGTTCTCAATGTACTATGCATTTCTGCTCGGTGTAATGGGTAAAGTTCATGCCATATCATGGGCCAAAAGAAAAATATTTTTTAGAACTCATACTCTTAGTAGAGATGAAGTCATACACAAACCTTCAGCTGGTTTTCACTCTGCTCCATTTCACCCTGAACTTTTTTTTTTACTAATTCCCTGAGAGACCTCCCATATGCCTGATTAACGGGGAGTAGGGAATTGAAAACTACGGGTAAAATGCATATAGAGAATCACCCTGTCTTGGATGCAAGAATGGAAAGGAAACAAAAAACAGCAAAGCATTTTTTGCACTTATGGCAACACCCTGCCAAGCTAGAAGCTAGGGAGAGACTTGCACCCTGTCCTCAGGTTAGACATCACAGTATAGTCAGTCTAGAGTTAGCAGTATTTTTCACTTTCTACTTCTTGTTGCTTCCCACGAGTTTTTATCTTGTTTCTTTAATATCGGTGCTGTTTTGCCACATTGACAGGCAACTTTTGAGATGTCTCCCTCTTTTACTGAAGCATTTCACTTGGCTAAGGAAAGGTATTGCTTTTGGACCAAAGAATAAAGTGATGTGACGGTGATTTTCTGGGTCTTAAGTCTGTGACTGGAGCATAGTTTAGCTGACTCATAGCTGATGTTTTGACTCAGTACAACAAAAATAATCTGAAATCTATGTGGATTAGTAATGCATGCAGTTGCCTGTTATGAGATAGATGGCAGCTTGCACAGGGCCCCACTGGAGAGGCTTGCAGAGCAGTCTTAATCCTGAGAAAAATGAAGTAACACAATGTCCTGTCTGCTTTCCCACCTCCCCTGTAGTAAATGATGGAAATGAAAGTCCCTGGTAAAGATAGCTGCTGTTCTCATGGCTTTACAAGAAGAAAAGATTTTTTTGAGTACTGCTTCCCGAGAAAAAAGCATTCCACAATTTTGTCTTAAAAAGCAAAGTTTATCTCACTTGATATCCCAGAGCTTGGAGGTGATGATCTCTGGATTGAGGTTTGGCAGCTCTCAAGAAAACCTTGGAATTCAGACATACCCATTTCTCCCCCCATCCAGTGTCCTGTCGGTTGCTGAGATAAGACCTGATTCACCAAAGGTCTGTTTTAGAGCAAAAATTTCTGGATTTGTTTTTAGTAACTACAGCTGTTTCTGCTGAGGGATTTCCTGAATGATTATGCTTCCCACGTACCTCAGGAGCCACGGAACAGACAACATTTAAACGCGCTGCCACGGGACTAAGGTGGAGGTAGTAGATCAGAGAGAGTAGCTGGGGCAGGAGCACATCCATGCAGTCTTTGCTCCCCTCTGAATGCAGCTTGATATGACACCGATTCTGCCATTTTGAGCCCCACAGTTACAGATCATTCTTCAGTTGCATAGACGTGGGTACTCAGGGCCAGATGGCCTGGCCTCTGCTGGGGCCACCTCTTAGCTACAGCTCACTGTTTTCTGTCCAATGCCTAAACTGAAGTGGAATTAAAATATATATGTTTTGGCTTCTTAAATATTCCCATCATTTCAAGCACCTCTGCAGAGCCAGATATTGCTCTCTAGGAAACCAAAGCTCCTTAAGAATTACTTATTTGCATAGTACTATTGTCATTTAGATAATGAATCTTAAGAGTGTATTTACTTTAAAGAGCTCCCCTTCATGATTAATTAGATCAATCAAGGTAAGACCCGGTTACATTACACTAAATTAGATCCACATACCCAACCTATAGGTGTACAAGTCCCCAAAGATGACACATAGCCCACAAGAAATCCGCTTGCTTACTTCTCACAGGTCCTTTTCCATCCTTACTGCGGGCTCCTCCTTCATCAAATTTGGGGTTGTTGACCATGTTGTGCACTCCAAGAACAGCTAAACACCAGCAACAGGATACAATGTTAATGGCAGGAACAAAGACTGCAGAAAAATAACTGCTACAAATTCTAGCTTAGTTCCCCAAACAAAACCTCCTTCACAAACTGTTAACTCTGAGTCATGCTTGCTTGTAGGGAGAGTCTTTAGAGTTCTGAATACTGGAGATACAGACATTTTTAATTTAAGTTTTGAACAACTGAATCAATGTAGTAGGCATATTACAGAAATGCCAGCTGGAAGGAATCACTGCGGGTCATCTTGTCCAGCCTACCCCTCAAGCCAGGAGTGTTGCCAACATTAACCAGGTCAGCTATGGCTTTGTCTAGCTGGATCCTGAACACATCCAGGGATGGAAATCCCACAATCTCTTTGGGCAACTTGTTTCAGTGCTATGATTTTTTTTTTTTTCTTCCCCCTAATATACAGCCTGAACCTCTATTGCTCCCTGTGGTATTGTTTGGCATATCAGAGAAGAATCTGACTGTATGTGTGGTTAGCTTAATAAACTGGCATTCACACTGGGGTTTCTTATAGAAGCACGTGGATGCTAATGTGCTCGGGAAGAAAAAAGAAAATATTCCAGGACTTTAAAATAAATAGTAAGGATAGAAACTATTAAGAAATAAATGACAAAAGAAAACAGAACTCTGTAAAAGAAGCTGCAGACAAAGTTCTTTTGTGCAAGTGAACTTCCATAGTGCCAGAGAATAAATCGTGCTGTGTTTGCTGATGCTTCTCCCATAAATCATCTACTTGGATTTTATTCTATAGGATCATGCATGGGATAAAAGTTATTAACTTAACATAGGCTTTTACTTTTATCATCAAGTTTTTCTTTGCTTTGTTCTGTAAGCAAATGACTCTTCAGTGGCTGTTATTTTCAGAACTCTTGGCAGTAGGTATGCTACTTGCTGTTTTTCATTAGACTTCAATACCTACAAATTCTGTTATGAATAGCTGGACACTGACCAGAGCTGAGCAAAACTTGGAACTTCATTCCATGAACTTCCTGAGAAGTGCCAGCTGCATTATAATCCTGTGATTCCTGTGATACACCACATTTCACTCAGAGCCAAGACTAATGCATCCAGAAATATGTGGTGTAGCCAAGAAGTACAGAAGATAATCTCTACATCCTTCAATAGGACAATATAGTAGCTACAGTAGTTTTGAGTTTAATGTTGATCTAACCCAGAATCAGATTAACATGCTGGAATATTTAATTTAGATTTTCCTGATGAAAATCAAAAAATTGTCAATAGAGTTTAAGTTCTCCCACCAAAATTTTTGTATAGACTAGAGGGCCCAGGGAAGGATAGGATCCACTCTGAACTGGGTGGAAAAGGTAGGAGAGGTATCAGTGGTTCCATAGGGAGGTCTCGACACTAGGTTAAGCAGGGTCTTGGGATCACCCATTGACATCTTTCTCACCAGCCCTGGCTGGTTTGCTTCTTCCCAAAGTAGGAATTGAGATGATAATCTTTTACCAGCATAAGCATATGCCATACCCGTGATAGAAACTCCTTGCAAGTCACAGGCAGCTCAAGAACTACAGACTGTCCTTTGTTTGACTGTATGTTCAAATGTTATTTATGTAAGTGGATATACTTCAAAATTATTTCCTTTGTATGCACTCCAGAACATGAGGTTATATTCTGGATTAATGGAAAATAATTAGAAGTGGTGAAGACAGCTAGGTCTAATCAGCTGGCAACCAATTTTCTGATTCAAGGGGTTAGATTCTGAATTTCCTCATGGATGCAGGATCTTCATCCATTGCATCCTCTAACAAGTTCATCCTGCCATTTGCGATGTCAGAGTTGAGAGGAGGTAGCAGTAGTATGCTACCAACAATATGGATGCAGTAAGATCAATGGTCTCCACTACAATGCAAACAACCCAGCCTGCAGTCTACCATCTACCCTTCCTTTCCCCAAATCACGTTAGCTGGTTCATCTTCTCCCCTTGCCTGCCACACCAATTATAAGTAGATGAGCGAAGTCTAAAACACAGCAGGTATTGAGCCATGCTTGAAATCCTCTTGGGCAGTGTCTGGCCCACAGGTTGGCTCCCTGTCTGTACGGTGAAACAGCAGGTACTTGAGAGATGATCATGAGACACTCCTGGCGGCAGGTATAAGCAGAGAAGAACGGGGCATATAAAGGGATCATACCTATATATTATCTAACCTGCAAGGTCATAGAGCTCAGTATCTGAAGCGCTGGCCAGGGCTTCTTCTAGTTCCGGATCCAAGGTCACTTTCTCTTCTGTATGGGTTTCTATGGGCTTTTCTTTAGGGATAAATATTTTTCCTAAGAGAAGAAAAAAGCCAGAGTGAGTAATGTTGTATTGGAACAACTCCTCTGCCTCTTGGCAGTGGGGGAATAGGTCTGTGACAGTGGAACTGCTTGGACATGTATCAAGTGCATGTTTTCCTTTTTCTTACTTGATGCTATACTCCATACCAAGATCTTATCAAAAGTCTAAAAATAAAAGGTGCAGACTTCTGCTCTGTGTTGGTGATTGTTAATGTGGAAGCAAATTTCCTAAAATAAATCTCCAGGAGCAGTCACAGCTTTCATCTTTACATTTAAATGAAGCACCAGAAGCAGTTAAAACCATCCTACTGCAAAAACCTTTCAGTTTACCAAACTCTATACAAGAGCCTGGAAGCTCAGCCAACCTGTTTTCTTCCAGTAACTCGGTTTCATTCCCAGCCTCTCTGTCAGTATTTACCTTCTGTCTCCTGATGAGCATTCACTTAAATAGCCTTTTCCTGATCATCTGTGCAGGCCTGAGAAGTCTGAACTGAACCGAACTGAACCACATGTTCCCCAAGAAAGACTCCTGACCTATGTGTATCTCCCTGTATACAGCTGTTACATTGGGGTTAAAACAGGTGTGTGTTTCCACGTGATATTCCACCAAGACTGAGATCATCAGCCCTTCTGCTGAAACGAGAAAACTGTCAGATAAATCCAGAAACAACACCAGAAGTAGCTGTAAACGCTTGGAGCAAGGCCCTTCACACTAGAGTTGGGGCTGCACTTCGGCCACCAGCAGGACTGGGGGCTTTGCTGCTGCTCAGCGCTGTCACATACCCACCCCGTACAGTCAGTAATACATTAGATAATGCAACATGCAGCAGATGGTGTCATTGCTCTGATCATTCTGTGAATTCCCATGTTCTCCTGTGTACTGCAGAGGTTCCACTCACCTTATCCCCAACAACTACTTCTTAAGCAGGCTTTAGTTAATCCCATTGTAATGAAGCTATGATCACCTTTGCATGCAGGTGGCTTTGGCCCACTGTCAACTTTAAATCATCTTACTTGTGCAGCTCTAGGTGTAATGCTTGAAGCACATCCTGTGGCTTTCTGAAATGTCTCTAAAATAGTTTAATTTTAACCGTCTCAGTGATATTATTTTAATAAATGTAGTTCTGTTATTTAGTGTTGAATTACAGATGGTTTGCCTCTTGTTTTTCAACGCTGGCATCCTTTTGTGACTTTATTTTTTCCCATTATGATCCAAAGTATCGTTCTCATGTAGATATTGCCCAATTCATTTACCTCTTTCACACAAGTTTGTCTACAGCAATTTCTATACTGTCAGCTTCCATGACTGAGGTCTGTACTACTACCTAATTGGAAGCATTGGATGGCAGCTTCCAGATACCACTGACCAAGACTTAACTTGATGCCAGCTTGACTGGTAAGGATAACATATAAAGAAAAAAATTAATTATTACGTTGGAAGCTAGAAGACCAAAATTAATCAGAATATCTGAGTAAACAATCAATAGTGAGGAGTACTGCTTGTAAAATATTTTCCTTTCAGATCACTGATGGTTCCACATGAGTTTCAAGTAACCAGTAGGTCATTTGAGATCTTGAGGGAATCCTGCTTATCTTTATCCTGATGGATAATACTGTCCCCTAACAGCTCTACTCCACAGAGCCATAGCTTGCATGAAACATCTCACAATAAGTGATTCCTTACAGCAGACCCAAACCCCAGCCAGACTGTTAGATACCGATGAAATCTATACTTTCACACATAATATTTTAAGGGTACACAGGACCTCAAGTCTTGTGTAAACGGGACATGGTGTGTATTACAGTTGGTTCTTCTCTATGCACTTTGGACGTGGGTAGGCCAAGTATCTTGTGTAGAAATCCAGGGTAACAAACCAGTACAGGCTCATATTTTTTCTGTGTAGTTCACAGATATAGCAATACAATTTTTAAGCATTTATTTCAGGCATATGTAATTCTTGGATGGCAGCCCAAATCTTTTAAAATATGTATATGACTCCCAATGATAGTTTCATTTAAAGCATTCTTGGCAAATGTTTTAGAAAAAAATTCTATTACTAGTTATATGAAATATTTAAAGGGGAAAGGTAATGTCAAAGATAGTAATATATATCTTTAATATACGTGGGCCTTGCTGGCATCCAGTGGTGTTTTAAAAATATTCTTTTTTCCCGCTATCTAGATAAGAACATTCTATTGCATTATCCCACTGTGAAGAGATGCTGTAGCACAGCAGACAGAGGTTAGAAGAGCTTATGCATTTCGCATGTTATTAGGAATTCACTGCATGTCCCCCAACAGCAACACTGTGTGTCTGTGTTTATAGACAGCTGTCAACCAGTTTTCCTTCATTATTTTAAGGACAGAGGTCCCTCCTAGTCCCACATCCATACATTGTAGATTCATTATACAGTGCCATCATGACAAAATAAAATATGGACTGTGGCTTGCTTGTTTCAATAGTCCAGCTTAAATTTAAAATGTATTATTTGGAAGAAACCTTGGAAGAATAGTGATGTTTTATTATTTTAAAGTGAGATTTATGAAGAAAGGCTGCTGCTTTTGGTGCTCTTTATATTCACACTGTATTTTAGAAGGTATTTTATTATAACATTCCATGTAGTATAATTAATGTTGACTGTGTTACATTTTGCCGTTGGAATATACTAATGTTCTGTGCTAAGTCTTAATAGTAATAGCTTCTCTTTCTACCAGTGACAAACACAGGGACAAAAGTTATGTTTATAGATATCATACTCGAGCTGCATCAGTATTAACACTAAGATAACAACATTTATGTACAAAAATAACATGTTCTTGTGTTTAACTGCAAACCAAAATTCAATTATAGTAAAAAAAAAAAAAAATAGTAAGCATTAAAATATCACTTTATTTTTACACATGCACAGAAACCCAAAATGCCTGGACTCCGAAGTGCTTTTTTTTAACCTGAAATTTTAAGTGCAAATCAATGCAATTCTCCCCTTCTTTCTGTCAAACTGGGATAAGTGCCAGGGGTGACCTGGATGATGACTGAGGCGGCTTACTTTATAACCCAGGGGACTTTCTGTGAGTGCAATGAGTAGAGATTTGTTCTGGCTCAGTCTAACAGCAAATCTATTCTTTTTCACACACTGCAAAACTCCTATTCAAATTGAAATATGAAATATAATGTTTTTCTCAAAATAGGCTCAGAGAAAAAATCCATTGAAAACCAGAGAGAAGAAGGATTCAGTAAAAAGGATTACAGAGAGACACAGAAATGCAGAGTGAGATAAAAGGAAAACAAATTTTATGAAAAAAAGAAATACACTGGCTACAGTCATAAAACCATGGATGTAATTTTGCCACTTGGTTTCAGCAAGCTCTGATTTCCTGTGTTACGCAAATGCTCCTATTAAAACAAAGTAAAGCAAGGAAATGAGATATATCCCTACCTCCAGCTCCTTCTACAATAATGGTTAACTACATAACCACATATGCACATCTATAGGAAAATGTATTCATTGAGCAGGGAGCTACTTCAAGTGTATTTTCCTAAAGTAAGTTTATTTGTTTATTGTTACATAAGGGGGAAAAAAAAGGAATTTGAATAGCATAGTTGGTAGGTATATTTTAATAGGTATATTTCACTAGTGTGTCCAACCTAAAAAACATTTTGAGGATTTCAGCTTCATTTATAGTTTACAGCATTTGGAACATCATTTCATGTATGTCTTCTCTCTACCTTCCTTCTTATGTCATTAGGCTTTTGTGAATAAATATAAATTGCCACCATTTTTATTTAGTACAAATACTTAGTATTTATTCACACCTTGTACAAGCCAAAACTCAACAAAGCACAGAGCAATGGGAAATAAGCCCATTGATACTAGCTGTAAAAATGTTCTTTTATTTAAAATCAGTTTTATTAAGGATAGTTACTTAACTTTATAATACAAATGCATTTTCTGCCATGACTGTAAAACAGTAACATACTTTCTTTCCCAATAAACTGTAGTTCAGATTCTTGTACTTTCAAGAAAATATCTGGTTACACTTATTACTTCTTACTTTTCAATGAATCACTGACTACAGTGAGTACCTGTTTATTCTCAATTACAGAATGCTACACAGACCTTGGAAGTGAAATTCAATAATCTTGGAAATCTGCCTTGCATAAATCACAGGCACCTGATTCACTTTTTCCATTTTGCACTGTTCTTTTCATTTGAAGCTTCCTTAAACTCCTCTGTGGAGTACTATGAAATTGGAGCTAAATTAGTTCTCACTAGGAATGAATTTGTATTATGAAGAAGCAAACAGCCCAAGTTCAAATAAGTGCAAAGCTGAAAGCTAGTACTAATTAAAATGCAGTATCATAACTGCTGCTGTACTGTTACTCTTGGATAATTCTATGCCTTAAAAATTATAATGGCATAGGAAGGTTGCAAAGTTAAGCTTTCCAAAGTTATTAAATCTATTGTGCATATACACAAAAGCCAAACTATAATCTTTAAAACAGAAGGAAGCCCAGAATTTCATCATACCCTCACACGGATTATCACAACAGCTAGGATCCCTGTAGTCCTACAGCAGTCCTCTGGATTACGGATTAACCTCCTTCACCAACAGTGTCTGATGTGGAATGGCAGCAGAGGAGGAAGAGAATCAAGCTGTGCTGCTGGGCTTCAGGTTCTCAGGGACATCGAGGAACCCTGAAACTTCAGCAAAGCTAGATGCCATACTATGTTCCTCGCTGGCCTCTTTTTTCCCATCTCGCATACCCCTCTCATATGTTGCTTTCCTCATTGGCCCCTGTGCCTTCCCCATCCCCTGTGTCTCCTGCTCATCTTTGAATCCTGACCCTTCCCACCACCTCCTGTCCCTCTGTCCTCTCTTCCTGACTACGACCACTGCTCTCTTCTACAGCTCCTTTCCCCAGAGCTGCTTTATCTAGTCCTTCATCCTGAACATACAGCTCCTCAAAAACCAATCCCTCTACCTCTCTGCACTGGCCTTTCTGCTGGCTCTTTACTCCTTTTTTTTCCCCTTTACAGTGCCCTTCCAAAGTGAGGGGAGCACTGTCAGAGCAGGAGAGAGCCTCCCTGCCCTTGGTTCTGGCATGACAGTGGCCTCTCAGATGAGCAGTTTCAAAGAGCATCCCACACAGCCCACGCACCCTCCAGCCAGCCACACCAGGACTCTCTGGGTGCTGCCGTGCTGGCAACACATGCTCTCTGCACATGCAGGCAGAAGCTCTGAGAACATGACTAATACCCACTGCTGGAGGAATATTTGAAGAACACTGCAAGAAAGTGGTTGTACAAGAAAGTACAATATTTTTAAGAGGATGCCAAATTCAAGTGTATTTCCCTGGGGATTGCAAAGGGCGTACATTTCAAGACCCCTCTTCAAAGCATGGAGGCACTGCAGCTCATAAAAAAACAGCTGGAAAAATTTACTTTAGATGGCTAAAACAATGTGTTTTCTCCTAATCTTGTTCTTGGAAACAGCTGAGTCCTTTTTGCTGACACTTTACAAAAATTCAGCCTGAGGCAGACTCTCAGCATGGGAAATTTCAGCGTGAACTGTGCAAGTTTGGCAAAGTCAGGAGCAACTAAAACAGGGTCTTAGAAAAGCAAGCAGTGAAAGGCACTGGCTAGAGGCACTGCTGTCAGCAACTGCAGCGCTTTCAGTGCTTTAAGAGACAAACATCGGTTCTAAATTTAAGCCTTGAAGAACAGGGAGAAGGTGGGAAAAAAATTAAACAAACCATTTCAGTGTTGGGAGTGAAAAGACTGCCTTTGTCAATCCAAGAAAGATACCGTGCCTCTAAACTAAACTCTAACGTTTTTATATAGAGTCTGTTATAGAAACTGGAATGGGAACTCATTAGCATCTAATCTAATGCTTTGACCTTCTGAAAATGACTGTCGTTATTACTACTGCTGCGTACTGATACTGTGCTTGGCACAGCACAACACACAATATAGATGGTCTCTGCCAGAGCAACTGAAAGCAGGGGTTTAGCCAAAAGTTCTCTTATTTTCTTCCTTTTCTCTTTTATCAGTTGGCTAAAAATGTTAGCATTTAATCACATACAAGCGTGTTCCCCTTCCCTTTCCAGCCACAAACAATAATAGCCCAATCCACTGGAGCTTTTCCATGACTTTGAGAACTGGATTGGATCCAAAATTAAATGGTTTGGCAAGGAGCAGAAGACCTTGTAGAAAACAGGGATAGCGGTGAAGGGTTGAAAGAGCAATCCTTATAGCAATTAAAAATGGCACGGCCAACTTTTCATATCTAATGGTATTTCACAACAACAGAACTTTTTTCAATTATGTTTCATTAGTATAACGTAGTTAAGAGAACCACTGTAACAAAGCAGAAACAGAAATGTTGTTAATAGTTTATGTTTGCATTACAGTAGTACTCAGATCTTAACTGAGATCAGATGTACACAATGTGTTCAGTAAGAGAAAACATGCAGCATTGACATTGCTCTGTAATATTTTGTGCCTGTCCTGCCCCTTATTTTCTCCACTTTTTTTTCTATTCCTGGACCTTTCATGAACTTGGAAATGATGCAGAAAGGGCTTGACAGTGAGCTAAGGGTGCTAACCAGCTGTTACAGCTATGTGTTAAATGCAGTTCATCAGGTTTCATGTAAGGATTTTTTGAGTATCTATCCTAAGTAGGAACTAATCCAAAAATATATAAAATAAACACTTACAAACCGCCAATCACTATGGCTACAATTATCAGCCCTAACTCCCTATACTTCCATTACCCATCAATACCAAACCCTCTGTTGTGGGAATGGCTGATGAACAGCTGTGTTGCACAACAGTTCCTGAAAGCCACCAGATCGTTTGCATACCACAACAGGAGCAAACACTCGCCATGGGGATGTTCAAATGAAGTACTTCTGTTAGGGAGGATGTGGGGTAAAGCAGTCTGAGAAAATTGCTTGGTGGCCAGTTTGGGTGTGTGGCTGTCAGGCTGTGACCATTCTGACCCTGGTTCAGTGCAAAACTTGGGTCTTCACTGAAATATGAGAGCTATCCCATACAGGCTTAAAACCTCTTTTTTTTGCACAGCAATTAATGTAGTACGTTAACACGCTGAAATATGGCAGAAGGCCAAAACCCTAATGCATGCCATATGTTTGATTGTTTTTGACAAACATTTCCAACTTCTCAAAACCACGATTACAATCGAAAACAAGGCAATTCCTTGCACAACCAGCCCCCCACCTTGAGCTCATATTTAACACTTCCTGTGTTTTAACCACTCTGGATATCCCCATCAGCTCTGGAATTTTTGGCTTGTTTTCTAGCACAATCAAAACCTGATGGTTGTGTTCAGCATATAGAGACCAACATAGGCAATGGATTTTGTCCTTTAGCAGCTGTTTGATACTGCTTTTTGGTCAAGAACTCTCCAATAAAACCCCAACACAAAAAAAGAGAGGTGGAGACACTAAATTAACAATAAAGATGTATCACAGACTGTTCTGGAAGGAGGATATTTTAAATGCCACCTTCTTTTCGGCTCATCACTGAATTTTCAAGTCAGTATCAGTTTTGCATGATAAACATAGGAACTGGTAGAAATGTCACTTAACATTTGGTAGAAACATCCCACTTCCTAAATTCGAAAAAATAAATGCTTTCCCAGTGGCAGAAAAATATCAAAGTACAAAACAGTGACAAAAACTTAAACAACACTTGACATATTCTAATCCTACTGACAGACAAATATTCTCAGGTGCTAAACAGTGCCAAGTGGCACATCGACATCAACATCTCCCGTTTCTAATTATACGCAACTGGATGCATTTTGGAGCTGCCCCAGAACTTAATTTTTAACTAGCAGAATTAGTGTAAAATTAATTTGGGACTATTTACAGTATGGCTACATTATAGCAGTGGTACAATGTAAAGAAATAATTTAACAGGCACCTATATAATATAATCATATAAATATTTACCAATTTGTAAATACACCTTGGAGACTATCAACATGCAGAAGGTGAAGAATAAGATTTTCTTCAAGAGATATTCTACTTTGGTTTCTTTTGAGGACATATTTTAGCAATGTAAATTATTTATCCTGAACTAATTACTAAGCTTTGGAAGAATACTAATTATTCTCTAATTAAAGTGACTTTAAATCTAGCATGTAGTATCATATCTTGGAAATGTCTTTGCAGCATTGCTTTACTTCCTTGCATAAAACTATCTTAGTATAAATGAAAATCAACTCATTATTTTAATACAATCATTCTGTTATTGGCTCTTCAATTGAGTTTGTCAAAATAAGTAATGCTGCAGATACAAGCACGGATTCTAAGATCCAGAGTCAGCCACGCATGGCCTCTATATGACATTCATCCTGTTTCACCAGATTCAATCAATTAGCAGAATAATCATACAATTCATAGGAAGATTTCAGTACATTCGGCAGATGCAGATCTCAATCATATGATTTATAAGGCTCAGCTTCTGCATTAAGTCTTTGCAGTGTGGAGCAAGGGGGAAGGAGAACAAGAAAAGGAGACAGAGACGCCCAGTGCTTGAAGTCTGGTTGTCTTTCTGTAGGATACCTCTTGTCAGGTCAGGGGCAGAAGAGAGACACAAGTACCAACAGGGGATCAAGCTCAAAATAAACAGATTCTTTCTCAAAGCCAGTTCCCTTAAAGCAGCACAAAAATGACACTGTCCTGTTCATCCCGTTCTCAACTGTCAAGGTAGTGGGCTTCATCAGGTATACAGATCTGAGATTAATTCAGGTTTTGTAATATTAACAAAGAAACAAAGGGTATTTTCATGATATTTGGCCTTTGACTTCAAAGAAAATTTAGCAGAATTCTTTGTGTTTAAATTATGACTGCAGAAACCACAGAACATGTGGTTGTTTTCATTCGACTTAATCTGCTAAAGTCAATACTGAGGATTTTGTCAGGAACTGGTGGTGTAAAGGAACAGAAGACATTAAGGGAATAATTTCCTTAGTCTAAAATGCTGTGATAACCTCGTAATTGTGATAATTCTTAAAATTGTAATTTTGAAGTAAATGATCACAGCAAATAAAAACCCACAAAATAAGAATAGCTTTAAATGCTAGCATGGCTGAATTCATTCTGTGCTGAGGGAAAAGTGACAGGTGTGGTTATTTGTGTTTGTAAAGCCGTGGTATTTCCACACCAGAGACACTAGGAATTAATAAGCAGTGCTTATTAATAAGCAGCACTTCAAGGGCATCTGGAAGCAAATGTAGGAATAATACTGCTTTAGCCTTGTTAAAAGAAAACTGAAACAGAACAAACAGGCCAGTGCATACACCATCACTGTCAGGGACAATACAGGGATTAGTTTTGTGCAGATCAAGTGCTGGTCCTGTGGGTATGTGCAATTCCACGCACTGCTGGTTTTTTGTGTACTTATGTTTCAGGCATGTTTGGAGATCTCAGGCTACAGTGCAAAATGCAAAATCTTAGCCCTAAGTCAGTAAATATCAATAAGGTTAGACCTGACTGAAGGCACTGGTATAAATATGCAGAAACTTCCAAATGGTAATTTGTACTGCTTTTTTGTAATTTGTACTGTAATTTGTACAGTGGTGAGTAGGAGAGTGGAAAAGGGAAACAATTGATAGTAAATCTATAATGCAATAAACTTTTATTTTCTGTACAGTATGTGCTTGATCACCCCTGCTAACAGCAGGATCACTGCAGTCCAAATTAAATAATCTTAAATTCATCAGATGGTCAAAAATGGACCCAGACATAATAAGTTCCTTTTTGAATGAAGAGGTGGCCTGAGGTGTAGGCATTTTTATCCACTGTATATAAACAAGGAAAAGGAGATAATGGTGCTAAAAGAACATTGCTTGCTTAAAAATATGACTGTTCCTGCCCTGAGGTTATCCTACTAATGTTTAAATGATTAGAATTAGGTTTTCCTGTTTTCCCCTTTTTTTCCTGTAGCTGTAGGACAAAGTGAAGCAGAGAAACTGTCTGCGTGAATAGCATTGCCAGATGTGCTAGTAAACAAGTGGAAAAATACTTAGTTTTTGTTAAGTGTATTCCCTAAGCTACTACTTACAGCAATTATAGGCAATACTTACTTAGAAAGGCATTTAATACGTTTCCTCCTAAACACTTCCCCCAGTACAGTACCCTTGCATGGGAGTAATGGTGAACATGGGAATAGTCCCAGTGCGGTTAGGGAGGCCACCTTTCTCCATCCTTGACTGCAATTAGAGGTGTTTGCTGAGATGGGGGCTGCTGACTGAGCCCTTCGCTGGACTGGTGTTTGTGTGCTCCCATACCCACCAATGGGCCTGATTAAACACGCAGTTATAACTCCCGAGCAGCAAGGCAGACCACCACTTCATCTCCTGCAACGTCAGCTCTAGATCTGAGTCCTGAGCAGATCTGACTCAGGAGCAGACTCCTGAGCTTCACCCTGCACAGCAACAGCCTCCACCTCTTTTGTCCCAGCATATTCCACAAAAAGGCTAGGCAGCGGTGGATGCCTTGCCCAGGCAGTCTGTTATTCAACACTGACACAAGGACACACAATACCTTTCTTTTCTCCTGTAAAAGGTACAAAGTCTTCTCTGTCTTTGTGCTCGAGCGCTTGTTTCTCCAAGTACGAGAGCAGGCGTTCTCTGTCAAAAGGGCCTGTGGCAGGTTTAGTGGTCTGGTCCTTTTGCCGAAAGCCTGCTGGAAGCAAGGCGTTCTGTGAAAGAGAGGGAGGCATGTACAGGAGATGAGCCCATTTCATACAGCATTCCAATTTTAATTTCAATATGGTTTTTCTTTTTAAATTAAACCATTCTTTGCGTGTCACTTCACATCATGCCCTTTGTTGACAGCAATAACACACATTACATATATGTAACCATTAAACCCAGTATATCTTCCAGCCTCTTGTTTGTACCACCTCTGAATATTTTTAATAACCATATTTATAATCACAGCACCAAGGAGCTGAGCAAGATCAGAGGCTTTTGTTTTACACGTATTATAACCACAGAGTTTGCAGTCCAGGAAAATAGATCAGGATAAGTTTTCTCTAAATTTTCTTCCCTTCATTCACTCTTTTTCCTCCTTATTTTTCTCTCTTTTCATTTTTACAAAAATTCCTTTCATTCTAATGCAGATGTCTGCTGGACTTCAGAAATGAATGGCATGCACAGAAAGTAATTGCTGAATTATGTGGACTTCAGCTATTTAGAGCATGCAGAAAGCAAGGAGACGAAGCACCATGTTAAACATGTAGCTGTGTGACCATGTGATTGCATCTGCATCCCACAGATGCACAAGGCTCCCCGCATTTCTGCCCAGGAAATCCCAGAAAGGAATATAGGTACATGGACTTTGCAGTGCATGTGCAGTGAAGCCAACATGTTGAAGACGCCCCAGAGTACTGCAGAAACACTTCATCGTTGGCCAGAACACACACAGTAAGTCTGATCCATGGCAGATATCCAGTGAATCCTGAGATCATACTCAAGTCACTAGACATTTTATCTGTGAGTGCACAAACGTGCCCAGAGTGCTACAAATTTACTGCACATGTAGCTTGACTACAAATGCATCATGGCACTTTTTTTGTTGTGAACGTTCTGTGTCTCCATTTGAGATGCCAGATACTTGAACAAACCAGAAAAGGTGCTGCAGAAGCAGTAGAAGTGAGGGAAGTGGCAGCATGGAGGAAGAGAACAGTAAAGCCCACCCTTAATTTCCAGGTAAATTTGTGATATCAAACTAGAAACTATAAATCTATTGTGTTTTTTTCAAATTTATTTTTTCCCCAGAGTGAACAGATTTTATCTGCCAGTTTACCTGCCAGTTTTCAAATTCCTACATCAGTTTGGAAGGTTTTGGGGTAGGTACAGTCAGAATTACCATCCAGCACGCTTGTGACTGCAACCTCATTACTGTAGGACCGACTGGTTCCCAGGCCAGAGACCTTTACATTCTTTGTGATAGTGTCTTCAAATATCCAAATTATCCTTGCTCTCCAGAAATTGACAGTTGTGTAGCTGAATCTTATTTTTCTTAATCATGCCTAAATATATTCTCTTCAGCTAAAAATATCTGTGCTGAATGACGTAGTCAACAAATTTCGGAAGTTCAAAAGATCTCATCTTCGCAAACACACATTTGTTTGTTTACTGCTGTGTTCAGAAATAGCAGCCATAAAAAGCTTCTCATCGTGCTGCAGTGTACAAACATGATTAAAGATTTAGATTGCAGACAAGCTTGTGTCTATATAGACAAGGGATAGAGAAAAAGCACAGTGACTTGTACAAAAGCGAGTAGCACATCAAAGCAGGAATAAAACCAAAATCACCCTAGCTGAGCTGCTCATCCTTTGGGGTACACTGCCTCTGCTGTAGCAGAATACAAATATAAAATGCTGTAGTATGTGGTATTTATAATTGGCAGCTTCTGAACTGTGATCCCCCTGGCCCCCATTACTAACCTCAGGATCAAGGTCATCGAGAACATGCTCTAGCTGTTTCAGTTCATCCTCTGAGAGTTTGTTGAGTATTTCATCTTCATTTATATTCTTGTATTTCTCCAGCTCTTTTCGGAAGGGCAGAGACATGGCTCCTGCTGCACTTATCGACTGATGCTGCTCTTCAAGATTTCAACCATCCAGGAGTACTGAGCTTCTTGCAGCTTCTCTCACTGTTAACAATAAAGTATTATGAGTATCTCCATTTAGCTGATCTAGTCCTAAAGAGCCTGCCTGCTGAGAGTCACATTTACACTTTATTAGTGAAAACAAAGCAGCAAGATGTCCTGGCTCGGCAGATGGGGTGTGGGAAGCGCTGGGGCTGCCTGTGCAGCAGTAGCCAAGGAATAGCAAGGAGGGGTATGGTATGCTCAGGAACCTCATGATCAGAAACAGCATTAGCTGGGGACTTTAATTGTGCTCCAGGCTCTCCCAATTCTGCCCAGTTTCCCACACCAGCACCAGAGCTCTCCGAATTACAGAGCTAGCTGTGCAGTTTTACAGCTGAATTTTTGCATTCACAAATTTGAAAGTTATGGTTGATATGGAAACCAGCCAACTGGCACCTACGTCTGGCTTATGTATCAACCCAAACTCTGATTTCCTTTGGCCAGGTCCTTACTTGTCATAAGCTAACAAAATCCATGTGGGTTCTGCCGCTCTTCATATGAGCTGGAAGCCTGATCTTTATCTTTCTTTTATTCAAAATCCAAATGAAAACATTGCATTTACTTAGAGTTTCACTATTAAAATACTAAATATTAAGACATATCTCATTTTTCTTTTTATCAAAAAGACTAGAAACCAGTAACCTATAGAAAGGGAAGAGAATGAGAAGAATTACAAATGTGAAAAATCTGGAATTATATGAACACTGCAAGGTATTATAAGCCTTGACTTCGAACACTTAAAACATCCTATTCAAAGAAAAAGCATTATTTCCCTTACACACTCTCATTTTTCTCCTTATTACTGCTCTATTTGTTGTCCCTGTTTTCATAGCATGACATCATTGTCAAGCCATTCCAAATGTCAAGGTAAAATTCAAATGTTCTTTAAATTGCAAGTTTCTTATAGGAAGTTAATCAGCATCTGATGTTTCACAAAGTTACAGCAGTTGTGAAAAATTCTTATATTATCAAAATTCTATCATATGTGATGAGTGTGAGAGATATTTTAGCAAAAAGAGTCCAAAAGAGCTAATGGTTTTATGTACTTGGTGCTTAAAGAGAACACTAGTTCTACCTCCATTTAATTGACACAATTTGTTACCAAAACTACTTGTTAAATAATGAAAGCATTTTATTTAAAAGTTATAAATATATTTGTTAAAACTGTAAAAACAAATTCAGCTGCAGTACAACATGTCTATACCAAGGCATTGGGCACCTTCTCTAAGTTTCTTTGGATAAACACATTAAACACGTAACATCTCAGCTAGCAGTCATTAACTGGGCTGAAAAATTTCTTTGAGGGGATTAGAGCTTTTTAAAACTCTATTTAACAGTTTAAATGGTTATATTAATAGAGTTTAATTGCAACCCTTGAAAAGACAGAAATGTAATCCGAAGGTTAGATTAATTAAATATTGTTGGAAAAGTAACTAGTAAGAGTACATAACAGTTCCCCTGGATGAAGTTCAGCACTTCTGTTGTGCAGGACACCTGGTACCAGTACCTCTCCCTCATTTGTATGGCACTGCACGATTCCCTTCAGGGAGCACAGCTAAGAATTGTTTTACAGCCCATGTATGTAATGGTTTTTGTGAAAAGGTTTGCGAAGTTGAATCCGGGTACTAATGGGTAATTACTGCAGAATATGATTTGTGTACCAGCCGTTTCTGATTTCTTTGTGATTTCCCTAAGTGCTTTAGCCATAAAGGGAAGATGTGCCAGGAGACACTTTCTAACAGGTGACAGTTTTCAATATAGTAACTGTTTCCTTGTCATTATTAGTAAAGAGAAGGTATTTGTGTGCAGCAAAGGATACCCAAAGAGAAATATAAACCCAGATACTGAAGATGTATCGGTCTAATTTTATTCTTATGGCATGAAGCACTAGGTTGGATAACCCTTGTTAGATCAGCGGTGCACGGAAGAGCTTGAAATCATGCTTTTCTTGCATGCATGCATTTGCAACAGAAATTCCCTTGATATTTTCCCTTTCACAACTGAATCCCACTCTTCAGTGGCTGAACAAAAGCAAAAGACTCCACTGAGGGAATTTTTTTGTCCACAATCCCTGTGAGCAGCAAAGCTTTTTTGGAGCTTGCACCGTGCTGTACAGGCACTGAGACGCCTTCGTTCATGTCCTGGCTTTATCCTCTTGATTGACCTTTTACCACACTCACATTATCGGAAACCAAGGGAATGAAATAAATCTGACAATTCAGCATCATTCAGTCTGGGAAGGAAATGCTGGTCTTGAGTTCACATACTCTGGAAATTGCTGTTTAATGTGATGATTATTACGATCTCCACCTTCCTAATTGGACTTCATCCTGTTAATTTTGTGCATGTAAACAGGGCCACGTGCTGTCTGTGCTGCTTCTCATTGTGGTTTGGCTTTTCTGAGTGTTTACTTTTTACAGATTATATCCACTGGATTTTCTTTGATGTGATTACTGTATGAAAACTTTAATCAGCTAAAAAAGTAATCCTAACTAACCAAAAGCTCCTAGCCACTGTTATTTTGAGCATAAAAAACAGACCAGGTGTCACACAGCAGAAAGATGTTCAACCTAATTGCAGAGGCAATATGCTGATGAATGTTACACTGCATTAGGGATACTGAGGAAAGTAGAATGAAGGACCATAGGTAAGACTATGGAGTTTCCCTTCGAACTTACTGGGAAGAGTGAACAAGGACAGTAAGGAGGAATGGAGAGTGAACGAGGAATGGAGAGTGAAGAAGGAATGGAGGAGCACAAATCCTTTTTTTTTTCTTTTTTTCCATTTAGTTTCAATACAAAGGATCACAGTTTACCATGGGCTCCAAAACCCGCTGTTAAAACAGTAGAACATGCTGTTACATGCCCAACAGGTGAGATCTATGCTGATTCAGGGTGGTTCTGAACTGCAAGAGGTAGCGTTTCTTCTAGCCATGTGCTACTTTTAAATCTCTGTGGAGCACAGATGTTTTGCAGTGAGCTTCAAAGAGTCCATTGCTATATTTTTGTCTTTGATTCCTTCTAAAGAAAGAAATATGTACTTCTGTTTTATTTGGGGCAGCTTTTTCACCCATACCTGTCAACATCAGGATTCAAAATATATTTTCAAAGCAAAAGGGTGCCATTAGTCAGCCCACATAAAATCATTATTGCTCTGTGTAGTCAACACCTGCTGTGCTGTAACTCCTCTATACTTTGCTGTGTTCCATAAGTACTTTTTGGTTCTAATCTTTATATGCTACTGAAGGGTTTTCTAGGCTGTAGAGTGGCTGGCTTTAGTTTCTCTTGATACCATAATGCTGTCCTAATTTTCTACTGCGGATACAGGTATTTCCTTCTGAAATGGAATCAGTCCTCTGCTGAATTAATGTTAGACGTCAGAGAGGTCCCACCTTCATTGGCTTGGGCCCCTTGAGAAGTGATGGAACAACCTAAACTATAGGACCTTCTATGGACCAGCAGTTACAAAGGCACATCAGGTCGCTCATGCTGTCTAAAACACAGGCTATACACCTAGAAAAACATAATGGCGCTGAGTTCCTGTAGAGATGAGAATACTGTGATACAGACAAGGTAAATTTCCAGCTTTTGATAGTGCATACAAGCTAAGAATGAAGCTATAAGGCAATGTGCATTTATTATGTAAAAAAAGATGTGCTGAATGGGAAATAATCCAACAGGTTTTTGCATTTTTTTAGAAAAAAACCTTCTTTTATAATCAGATTTGAGAAATTGTTCTCACTTTTCCAAATCATGGCAACTGATGTTTAGAAAGGAAAAGCTGATGCACGATCTATTTTAAACTATCTCCATAACCACAGTGGAGGATATTTGTGTTTTGAAAACCTTTAAGATAATCATTCAGTGATTAGAAACTCCACTTCATAATTGAATGAGCTTTTCTGAACCTTGGGAATGCTTATGCCACTCAGTAGTTTACATTACAGCTAGCTTGTTTACTGAGGGACTGACAACTTCTATGCAAATAAAATGCAAGACATCAATTCACTTTAATGGGAGTTCAATCAAGCCCTTTATAAGAAAATAACCAGCATGTATATTGCAAAATTATCCATATGAATGTACTGTTATTTACAGAAGATATAAAGGGCTGCACTCCCTTTGATTCAGATAACATGAAAGGTTTTTAACTGGCGATTAAAGATGAAACACTAATGCTTCTCCCACTGATAGCAACTGTGGAAGAAAGCAGCCTCTTTCTTGTGGAGCTCCAATGATATTTTAACATCTTTCGATAACTACCAGACTCAGGAGGTTTGATTCTGCAGTACATAGGTGCTGATCTACCTTGGAACAAGAGGTTGTACCTCCCCTGGTGAGCACCGCCCCAGAGCATACACGCTCCTAGTCTTGTGACACAGCAGCCCATGGCTCTCTGGTCCCCAGATGAACGTGGATGAAGCAGTGCCTGTATCATGCACGTTACAGTAACAGCTGTGATGTTTACAAGATGGTGTTTTCATCCAGTTCAGTCTCACAAATTTTGTGTTGTGTAAAGAACTGTAGTTCTTGTCATCAGCACATCTACCATGAATGCAAAGCAAAGCATACACTGGGGTATGAATTATCTGCAGCTTTGCAAAAAGGCATCTTCAGAAAGCCTAACAGTGGGTTCTGGTATCCTCACTGATCGATCACATTTACATGGAGCCAACTATTGCCATGCCTTAAACACCTTCAACCACACAAAAGCCTCTCCACCATCCTGTCAGAAGAAATAAATGTTCTGTTTGAGGTCAAACAGAAAGACTGTGGCAGGACAAGGAATAGAACCATCTTCCAAGTATCAAGCATTGGACAGCTTTTCCTTTGGCTATGGGTCCCTTCTTCCATGGACATCTTCTTCATCTAAGTGGATTTTTTAAATGAACCATACATGCCAAGTGAAAACACAGCAGAGACTACCAAAGGCTGGGTTAAGAGCATATATTACTGATTGCAGAACTGTCACAGAATGGTGGGGGTTGGAAGGGACCTCAGGAGATCATCCAGTCCAACCCCCCTGCCAAAGCAGGTTCCCTACAGCAGGTTGCACAGGAAGGTGTCCAGGTGGGTTTTGAACATTTCCAGAGATGGAGACTCCACAACCTCTCTGGGCAGCCTATTCCAGTGCTCCGTCACTCTCACAGTAAATAAGTTTTTCCTTGAGTTTGCCTGTAACTGTTGTTGTTCCAGTTTTTGCCCATTGCCCCTTGTCCTGTCACTGGGCACCACCAGAAAGAGCCCGGCCCCATCCACTTGGCCCCCACCAATGGATTAATAATGATCACTGTTGGATAACGTCTAAAAAAAACTGGTTTTGCATCTTTCCTAAGCTGTTTTTTCCCCTTACGATGTACAGAGACATTGTAACTACCTATGTTTTTTGCATTTTAGCTGTAAACCAAAGCCCAAAACCATCTGTGATGTGCATATCCTGACAGCTGTAACAATAAATAGGAGAAGGAATTGTACCTGGAAATGGATTTTTTATTTTTACAACAAAAATGATCAGAGCAGCCCTGGAAAAGACAAAGCTAGTGTTTGTCTTTCACATGTTGGAAACATGAATAGGAAAAAAGGAGACGCTGGGCAATATTAACAAAAGCATTGTTCCACCTGTGCTGCCAACAGATCACAAACAGTGTGCTACCTTTTTGTCACCGCTGTTCTCAGATTTCCCTATTTTAGAATGGCAGCTGGGCCTCCAGACACAGCTGTTCCTTGAAATAATCCTAATAAAGAAGGATGTAAAAAATAAGTTTACAGATTTCTGTGTACCAAATAATGATGAGCAAGTTCCACTGTTAAAGAGAAGCCACGGCTACACTTGTGTGTTACGGTCAGTAAGCAGAATGTACGCATTCACCCTGGTATTATCCTACCGTGTGCAAATACACGTGGCTACAGGATGCTACCTGCCGCCTCGCAATGCAAAACCCTGCATAGCTACCACAGCCTCGGTCAAAAGGATACTCAGTCACAGGAAGACATCAAACTATGAGATTTAATAACTTAGGAATGCTACAAATAAAACCCTAGAGCAGATTAATAACAGTAGAAATGCATAAACGTTGTAAAATATTGGAAATAATAATTTGGGGAAGGAAGGAAAGTTATGCAATGAGAGAGCAAAGTGCACTGTTTTGAACAAGATGATTTAGACTGTCAAGATGAGAGAGGCTACTGGCTAAGTTCAGACAAATCTAACCAAGCTAGGTGAATGGGAGAAGAGATACATACAGAAAAATTACTCACATAACCTTCTTCATTTTTTACACAGTAGTAAAATCTAAATATATACATATATATATATAGTGGAAGCCAGTTAAGAGCTGCACAGCGTACAGCACCTCAGCAAAGGCAAGGCAAGTCTACTAGATAGCAAATGAGGGCAGAATAATGTGGAAAAGATTGTAATATTGTTAGTGAGAGTAATAATTCAGTGAGACACCTCCATAACATCCCTGAGTTTGAGTTCATTTTTCTAATAATTGTATCCCTTGCACAGAATTAGAGGATGTGATGCGTGCTGTATTAGGCCACTTGGTCCCAGGTGTTTCTTTCCCATTACATGTTCCTGTCTCCAGAAGTGGAGGGCAGAATGGAGGAAGTTCAAGGACAATTTCTGAGAATAATCAGTTAAAGAAAAGCTTTCATATGATAGGAAATGGAAAGACTGCACCTATTTACTACACATATGCAACTCAGTAACTTACTGAAGACTTCCTCTACTAAACGTTTTCAAAAGCATAGATCTACACAGTGTATCATTCATGATATAAAAATACTATCACTTCTTCCCATTATTTTTAAATTGCTGTTTGATATTGATACATTTCTGACTTTGTTTTATCATTAATATTGTTACTCCTAAGCTCAGGGAGGTCACATGAATCGAACTAGTTTTCATTTATTTTTCAGCGTTATACTCCTCAGATTTCTCTACATGTTTCTCACTGATCAGCTCTGGATTTTCACCCTGGCAAAAGAAATCACCCCAAAGCCTCTGTCAAAGCAAAACTAGCAGAGGGCCACCCTGATCATTTTGTAATCAGAAGATGACAAAATAGAGCACGTGTGGTATCCAATGCCAACGTGCACATTTGAGGACACATTTTGTTCATCGAGAGCTTGGAAATATTACTAAATGGTACTAAATCCGCATCCTGCTCCTGAACCCGTCGCTGGTACGTCTGTGCTGACCGGCTCCAGGGCAGCGGAGCATCACCACCCTCCGTCAGTCCTGCGCTGCCCCTTACACACCAAAGGCAGGAGAGCTCTAAGGAGGGACAGCTCATCTTCATTTACAAAAATACCTTCTTTTCATGTTTTATTAAATTGCTTTGTCTGTTCTCTGTCATTTAACGCCTGACATAGAGGACGCGAGCACATCGAAATGGACACATCCGCCCTCCCTTGTAAAACGCGCTATCGGACCCACAAAAGGGCAGCGAGGGGAAGGCACTCGGCACACGGCGGAGCCTCGGAGGCTTCGGGG
>NW_010304182.1:0-6622 GCF_000700745.2 Antrostomus carolinensis
AAAAAAAAATGAGAAAACAGGAAAAGGAAAGTTGGTACATAGATGACTTAAGAAATAAAAGGACTTTTTTGAGAGAGAGAGAGCAGAGAGACCAGGGTGCAAAGGAAAGGAATACCCAATTTGTGATCCCTTCATGCCTCTTCCATGAATTACTAAAATGATTTAAATGATCACAGATAAATTTTCAATTATTCAAAACCTTTAAACTGAAGTCAGATGAAACAAGGATTGCACAAAGCACACAACACCTTGCAGCTCAGCTGACCTCCTTGCTATTTACTCACAGCATTATTTGCAAAACTCCATCTCCTGCTCTGTAGGTATGACACCAGATGGGAAACCCCAAAGACTTTATTTTTGAGCTTTGTTGCTGAACTTCTAAGGAGTCACAAGCAGTATTCATGCTTCAGCCTCACACAAGGCCTGCAGCTGTGTCCCTGGGACTAACCTGGCACACACCACCTTGTAAAGCAAGTAACCATTACCTGAGGAGAGCTGGGCATCTTCCCGCTCCTTTTAAAGGGGTCCCAGGCACCTGGGCCAATCAGAATGACAACAGGGGCAGGTAACCTCACCTGTGCAATGCCTATAAAAGCTGCTGCTGGTGGTGGGGCTGTGGTCCTTTACTGATGACTGTTCCTTCTGAGGTGAGGGTGAATTTTTTTTAATAATGTGCAGTTTAAATTAAAGTTATGGTTAATGTGTTAAAGTAACCTGATATGCAGGGGGTGTTGGATGCTTTTTAAGATAACTAATCTTTAGAGGGTCCAAGTAAAATAAAGTTTTAATTGTAACTGCAGCTTGTGTTCTCATTCTACTGTGGTTCTGAAGAGCAATAGTGCTGGGTGATAGTAGGTGGAGAAGATTTTAAGCTTTATTTTTTATTCTTATGCTGTGGGGAAAGGAAAGTTTTCCAAGTTTTAAAATGCACGTTTGTACAGTGTAGTGAAAAACTAAGGCCTTTAAAAACCCTTTTGTTGCCATTTGGCAAAGCACGGAGAAAGAAAGAGACAGCCTTTGCTGATAGTAGCCAGCAGCACATTTAATTAGGGTGATAGTTTGCAATGTAACAGACCAAGTTCAAGATTTTGGGCAGAATCAAGCAGAACAAGCACTTAAATTTAATCTCTTATGGGAAACACTTACTAGGAAAAGTAAAATTAAAACATTTTACCTTTCCTTCCTATCTTAGTTTCATGGAGATTACATCCTTTCTTTAAATCAAATGTTATCATTAGCTTTGTCTGCAGGTATGGTACAATACAGTTGCCATCAGTGTGTTTGAATGTACTTATCTTTGTGTTCACAGTATTGGTAAGAAGTGCTCAAACACGCTGAGAAACCAAGTGTTATCTTGCTGAGACCAATGTTCCATCTGAAGCACTGCAGGCTGCAGGTCTGTAACCTTTCACACTTTGCCTGCAGCTGATTCATTGTTCTTAAACCCTTCCTTCTTGTGTGCCCATGTAACTTCTGTTCTGTGAACCAGAGCACTGAACTTTGCTACTGTCAGAAACATCCATGCCATCACAGCCTTTCTTCTGGTGATTCTGGACTACTGAGGGCTGATCAGAAGAACCAGAGTTTTATTTCTGCAGAGTCTGTGGAGGAAGGAGTATCTGAACCCTTTGGTGTGGAAGCCAGTAGACATGATCATAAAGGCTTTATGGTGTTTAACAGCAAGGTAGTTATCCTGCAGTTTTGCAGGAAGCTGGATATCATGGGAACCCCCTGTAGTTGCTCAGTGAATTGATGTTCTTGGTAATTTCCTGCCTGCGATTGGAAACATGACTGATAAGCTTTGTTGATTTTGCAGAGCCCCTGCAGAGTCCAGGGAACTTCCAGTTTGTGGGAAATATTTCTAGTTGCTGTCCAGTTTGGACTGTAACCAAGTTTTGGAATAATGAAGTTTCTATCAAACTGGAAAAGTTGTTTGTTTGCTTGTTGGTTTTTTGGGGGGGTAGATTATTTATGTGCACTCTTTTGTGGTTCAGATTTGTCTGGAGAACAGCTCTGTATTTTCAAAGAGTATCTCTCATTTGCCTTCCACTTTCTTATGACTTTCTGCAATTGTGATAAAACATGGAATGAGATGAACTAACATTCTAACCTTGTGGTTCTCTGTGTCAGGGCTGCTCAGCCTTGGATTCAGTGTCACCAACAGGAGGCAAGTAGAGGAGTCTACACACAGCAAAAGCAGAAACAAGCAGGTTTTTAAGCAGGAGAACTTGGTAAGTCTGGTCTCCAAGACTTATATGCCTCAGAGTTGTACACTTGGCTGTGTTGCAGGATGCAAAGTTTGATTAAGGCACTTCCCACAGATGAAACACTTCAGGATTCTCCACACCACAGTGTGGATTCTCTGGAGTCTAATAAGGCCCAAAGTTGCTGTATAGCTTCTGGCAAAAATTCAAGCTCTGTCCCATTTTCTTGAAGTTGTAATCAGTTGAATATCATTGGAGCATCCATTATTACAGAACCCAATTGGAATTTGTTGATTTAAAAGCTACTATGGGGAAGTGGACATATATAGAGCATGAATATGTAAGCCTCACTTTGGTTTAAGCAATGGAGGTGGGAGAAGATTTCTTTTTACTTCAGTAACCATGAAGTAAAAACAATGAAACTGCAGAAATACAGCTTTACCTGGCTCAGTGCTAGGAATAATACTTCTAGCTCCATGCAAACTCCCAGTCTACTGTTAAGCAAAGTAAAAGGAGTCAACCTGAGCCACTCTTTTTAAGAATTAAACCTTCCACTGAGGGGCTCAAATGAACTCATTTCACTTTGCATGCAACACACTAGGCAAATGTTATGTGACTAACTATTGCATCTCAGTGCAGTATCAGCTGGATCTTGTGTCCTCGTGTGACCATGCTCTAAATTCCACACAGTTTATACGGATGGCTCTTTTCAAAGATATCTGGATGCCTTCTGGATCTGTCCCTGTTTGCTATGCTTTTTATCATTACATAGATATGCCATTCAAGTGTTAAAACCTCAATAGTTCTTAATTGAGGACAAATGGAGGTACTTACACATATTTATATGAATCATGACTGAGATTTTCCTCTTTGTACTTCAGCAAAACATCCTGCTCACCTGTCAACACTTGATTTTAAAGTTCTTGGCAAGGTCTGTACCTAAAGCCTGATCTAAATGTCACTGAAACTAATAAAGATCTGTCTATATTGACTTCTGTGAGAGTGAGCAAAAGGCACAACAGACTCAAATCATTATTAGTTTTTGTGCTAGGTTAGTGATAACATTCCTAGTTCTGAAATTAACTTTATTGCATGTTCACATTTAAATAAACACTGCAGCAGTGATTATAGCAAGAAAATGTCAGGTTCACGTGCCCAGTCTTTGCTTGTGTCAGAGAAGGCATCAGCTCCCAGCTACAAGGACTCTGGAACTGGTGTTTGATGATAGAATGATGAGAAGGTGGGAGTCTAATTATAGATCATAAATGACAGAGATGCCCCAATGCCAGAAGGTCTTAGGGTTGTGCATGTTCACTCTCTGAGACTTGGCCTCCAGGAGGGAATGGAGCACATATCTCATGTGTTTGTGCAGCTGGGGTAACCAACAGCTAAACAGGGAGTAATGAAACACAAGCAATGAAGTTTTGATGGAGCTAGAGAAAATACTGGTCCCTTATGGGAGGAGGAGTGGAAATCCACATTTTTGCTTTTTTTTCTGCTGCTTGCATGCCAGGAAAGCTCAGCTTTAAGTCTAAACCCAAGAGTTAGAACTAATGTGTTTTTTGGAAGGGCTAGCTATTAGCCAAACCTATCAGCATTTCCACACTATGTTTAATATATACTTTTAGGAGTATACTTGATCTAATCAAACAACAGAGAATAGAAACAGAATAACAATGGACAATTTGATGATTTAGAAGCAGGAACTTGTAGTATTCTGCACACTTGTGCTTGCCCAAGACCAGGATTAATGTAATTTAAATCAGTTGATAATCAAATATCAGTAAAGGAGTTGTTCATTTCTTTCTCCTCCATCCCTCTTGGAGTCTTTTGCAAAGTCTTTTTCTGGTTTAAAAAAATTATTTTTTTTTTTTCCTGGGATAGAAGTACCCAGATCTCTCTGTTTACAGGCAGAGAAAGCAAGAAACAGGATCATGCCAAAAATGGAAGGAAACCTCAAAGGAAAATTTGTTCTATTCCAGGTAATGAAATAAGTGCAAAAAAGATAAAGGCCCTGAAAGTGAAAGGGAGGAAGGTCAATAAGCAAAGTAATTCAGGGCTTACTGTTGTCTAGGATTTTTAAATAGTCTCTGGGGTAGGCCAATTAAGTATCACTGTTAAATAATTTGCCCTTTTCCTATTTCTCAGGGGTTCTCTCTACACAGCTACTTTAAGCCATATCTTCTACTGCAGACCCTGAATAGATTGCAGTTCTGGGGTCTTTGAAGAAAGTGGTACATTTTCCTCCTGGATTGCAGCAGTTGTCTGTGGCAGTAATCTTGGGACATATTGGCAGGCTTAATGCCAAATAACTGTCTCTTTCACTGGTATCTTGTAATTAGCTTCCCATTTGCAAAGCTGAGAATGACTTTGTCTAAAGCATGAGCATGTAATTTAGTGATCAGAGTTCTGATCTTGAAAACCCTGTGAGAGTTACTTGGTCATCTGCATGCACTGGTGCTTCCCTGCAGAGTAACTTGCACAGAGGAAATGAGATGAAAAGAAAATGGCTGCAACTAAAGCTGCAGCTTTAGTTCTGTTTTTGCTTCTCTGAGGATCAAGAATGTGGTTTGGATTTTGAAGGGGAAGGGGAGAGATGAAGGAAAAACAGAGAGGAGGAAGGGAAGTAGGGGGATACATGGAAAATACACAAGGAGGAATGGAGAAGCAGGTCCTGCAAACATTGGAAGATGTCTTTGGACAAACTAGGGAGATTCTCACCAGTCAGGTGGATTCTTATAACTAAGCCATGGAATAGAGTTCTACACAAGTAAAACTTCATGGTTAAATTCAGGATAGCACATCAAGCTCAGCAGAAGTGATACACAAACCAGGACCAAGTTTCTTTAGGTTCTCAAAGTGAGATGTCTTTCAAACTAAGCCTAGTTTACAGAGCTCTTTAGGACAAGGATTAAATGGGTTTTAAAATAAAAGTAATTACAAATAAGAATACTGAGAAAGTTCTTCTCCAACTTTTAGTAACAGTTATCAGCAGTTTTGACAACTCAAAATGCTGGCAGCTAAGTGAAAAGTCAACAAGGTTGGTAAGTAACAGACAACTGTTTAATGAGTTTTCCTTCTCTAATTATGTGATAGAAGAAAATTGTCTCAGTTAGAAGAACATTTCCATGGGCTTCTGTGGACTAGCATGAGTTGAGTGTACTCACTAATTCTGAAACTCTAGCTGTAAGCACTAGTTACAGAAAAAGTGAGAAACCTGAGGTGAAGGCATACTTGTTAGGAGTCTGGACTTCTGCCTTTCCATGCTGCTGTTAGTAGACCATGTTTCTGCAGGTTCTCCCTAATTAAAGTAGTATGATGAGATTGTAAGTCTGATTCATCACTTAACATGGTCATTTACATCAATACAGAGAATCCACACTAAAAAAATAAATCAGAATCTCTGTCCTGATTCCACACTGGGCTGTCATACCTCCAGTGTCTGTGCTTCTGCAGTATTCCCAGCCCAGCACCATCATCTGCTGGTTCCAGGACCCTTCACATCAGACACAGCTGAACAGCTTGCCAGAGAGCTGAAGCAGGTATGTGGGGTCTCGGGGCAGAAAAGACTGCCACACTGCTCACCAACCATTGTGTGTGGCTTCTAATGAGGGCCTGACATGGAGGCATCCTCCTAAGGAACATACTTTCTCCAGCCATAACCCCTTCTCACACATCTTCACTTGCAGGTGAGCTCCTCACAACCCAAGAGGAAGAAAGTTAAGAAATGTGTTTACAGCAGGGCTAAATGCAGCCACAGCGTGTCCTAAGGATGGCAGAGCAGCCTGCCTGACCACAAATCACACAGGACAATGGCTGCTGGCTGGGAGGCTACATTTCCTTATATCCCCGGTAAAGCATCTGGTTTGCATTGTTATAAGTGAGAAAAACAAAGCCTATATATGTGTACTGCTGACTTGGGCCCCCGAGGGTCCCTGGTCCTCAGAGCAGGGTAAGGAAATAGCCTCCGACAAGTAGCCAAGTTGATTTCAAGCCTGTGTGCCACAAGCTGTTTTTAAAGCATGTTCTAAATGTTTTAACTGAACAACTGCTCCTATGAGCTAGTTAAGTGCTATCATCCCCAGTTTATTTCCAATTAAAAAAAAATAGGAACAGAAAGCATTTGCTCAAAGTCTCCAAGGGAATCAACAACACAGCAAGGATTAGAACTAAGGATTTCCTGTCTGATCTGCAAACCGCACCTCTCTCCTGTTTACAATGTTAACTTATTCCCTAGCAGAAAAGCCATGTGAATGGAACAATTCATTCTGCTATTTCGGCCTCCCTTCCTTCCCTTCTCAGTTCATTCCTGGCATTACCTTCAGATCCTTATAAACCTGTTACCAGAAGAACTGTGTGACAAAGAAAAGCAAGCAAAGAATGTTTCAGAACGGTTTCAGCTGCAAATACTTTGCTAA
>NW_010304183.1:0-2192 GCF_000700745.2 Antrostomus carolinensis
CCCAACCCAAACCATTCTATGATTCTAACTGGAAGCATGTGAAGGGATTTAGTGATGTATTGTTAAATATCTATAGTTTCAATACAGTGCCTTCACCTGCAAATACACATAGGCTCACTGAACATTAAAAGTAAATTTCTATGAACAGTAACTAAACAATTGTGAACTTAGACAATATATTATTTAGGCAGGCAGTTATTTGTGCATGCCCTCCCGTGATCCAGCAGGTTCATCTATTACAGTTAAGAACCAACACATGACTCTGAGGAAAAGGAAAGTAGAGAGGAGGCTCTGTGGCCTACCGCTCAGATTCAGCATGGAGCTGTGCTGGAAAATGCAATGACATTTAACAAAAAATGATTACAGACTGTTCAAAAAATTCCTGCAACAAACATAGTATATTGAGGGTAAAAACCTAGACAGAATAGAAGTGGTACGAAGAAAGAGGTGGCTGTTATACTCCATTTGGCCATAACAGACTGATGCTACAATGTAGTGTGCAACATGTAGGGCACAGAACTTCACATACTAATTTCTGCATCAAGCCATACTCTCTGGCTACACTATGGTTAGGAATCCACTCATTGTTTCCCAGAAATGTCAGCTTTTCTATTAACAAAAAATGAGTAAATATGAAAAAAATGTTCAACAGCAGCACTGCATCAGTATGGGCAGTCCATTATTATACTTTCTAGTGGAGTTTCTACATTTCTACTTATGGAAACTGAGTTAAGTTCACCCTGAATCCAATGGATACAATTGCATTGCTCTCCACAGACTTGAGATCATTGTTAGCCTGTTTATTTTTCCCCTGAAAGCATCACCTTGATTAGAGTCTTCCACTCCTGCTCCTGATTCAGAACACTTTTTCAGTGGGACTATTCCCAGGACAACGTGCTTACCAGTCTTGGGGCTTGGTCAACATATTCCAAACATTGTGAAGGCTTCAAGGCATTTAAAAAAAGACTGACTTTGTGCCTAGACCTCTCCAAGGGCTTAGGAGATCACACTGCCTGAGGGAGTATGGGGAACTCTTACGGCACCACCACAAGCATTCCTATGTGGACACTTTTCTTGCAGCATTTAAGCTCCTGGAATCATTTGTCTATATGAAAGATTGGGCTGGTTTTATATACATGAATATACAAAATCTTTTAACATCTATCCCAAAATTAAATGCAAAGCTTGAGACTTCTTGATTCTGTACAAACAAAGGTTGACACTTGAACATAAAGACAGAATACAGAAGACTAAACAAAATAAATGAATTTAAAAATTTGCTCTTTTTCAGTTATTAAGACAGACTGAAGGTTCAGTCAAAAGGTGCCTTTTAAGTTGTGTTTAAGTTTGCATACAAGATGACTGAAGAGCACACAGAGTCATCATGCTGACCCCATTGTAATGTTCATTCATTCAAAGTTTGCTATGGATGGTCCTTCACAAAAAGCTTTGCTACAGTTTTAGAGCTCCTTGAGATCATCACTGACTCACAGTAATTCCCAACAGAAGTGTTGTCACTACTGTGGAGAGTATCACTTAACAAACAGGCAAATGGAAGAAAGATTTTCTTTTTTTGGAGGGTGATGTTTTTATGTATGCATATACAAAAAAAGAAAGCTCTTCCTGAGTATAGATCATGAAGCAGTATGTACAGTCTGTAATACTTTCAATTAATTTATAGCCGTAAGCTTCTGGTTAGAATAAAGGCTACATAAATCCCTGAGTCTGAGATGTTTGTGGCACCCTGCCAATTCAAAAAATCTGTTTACAGCACACATTTTCAGGATGCACTACTAAGCGCTAAAAGCAGCTGCAGTATCTCTGCTGAACTTTCTGGTGCAAAAAACGGAGAACATGCAGCAGTTCTAGCAATATTAAAGAGAGAAACCCAAGTGCAAAATATGTAGCCTCATTAGTCAGCATACAGATCAACATTCCAGATCCACTTATCTTTAAATTACTTTTTCAGTTAAATTTAAGCTGTTCCAACTGAGAACACACACTTAAAACTTTCTCTTTATTTTTTTCTTACAAAACCTCTCTGTGACAAAGAAGGACAATTTCTGTGATTCTGATTTGTAATTGCTTTAGAAATCCCGTAGTCTGGGAGGGGAAGTGGAGATAACATGACCTCTGAAGGTAACTTCCCTAAAATGTTCTCTGAGTATGCGATTCCATTAAAGCCTGACATT
>NW_010304183.1:2217-4964 GCF_000700745.2 Antrostomus carolinensis
AAAACACATAAGGTAAGGACAGCTGATGACACGATTCCCTAATGCTACAACTGCCCCTTTTATGTCTTTGCTCTTGGGTGTTTACCTGAAGCAGGGTGGATGTAAGCACAGGCGTAATATTAAACACAGAGGGTAGGGCTTTGTGGAATCGCAGAGTTAGGTCCCACCTGCTTTGTGGTTTCTTTCCTTTTTCATTTTGTCTTTTGCTCTACTTCCTTTATAATTTCCTCATGTAAACATCAAAATACTGCTCCATGCAAGTGGCAGATTGCAAAACTCTCTTTAGCTCTGCCACCCTCTAAGGCTTGCCCTTCTCCTCCTCTTCATGTTTTATACAAAAGAAAACTTTCTAGAGTCCAATTATATGTCTAACAGTCTGATTTGGTTTTCATGCCTTACTGAATTTCTTCATTAGCTTTATTATTTTTGTGAATTTTCTTATGGCTGTGAATTAATTTAGTATCTTAGTTTGCCCACAACTTGTATTATTCTCTTATGGGCAGAAAAGCTCTGAACATCTTAGTCTGACAAAAGACAGAAAAAACTATCAAACAGTATTTTTTCTTAGACACTTTGGCATCTGGTTTACATATTTTGAATGTGAGGACTGGTAAAACTGTAACTGATTTCATAAGGGTATCCTTACCCTTCTAACTCCTGCAATGAGATAGGAATAAGCAGTGCATACTGCAGTTGCCATAAAGTTTAACTTCTACTACAGTACACTGAAAATTAATGGTTTCTGGGTGATCCATGGAGAGAAATGTGCACTGCTTAGAGCTGGAAAGGAAAACAATGAGGCAGCTCCACCCCAGTATTTGCAAAAAGGACAACTGTAGTTCCCCACAAAAATACAAACCCAAGGAAATAATGGAACAATTATTCTGCCTTGAGACTATCTGCATAAAACTTCACAAAGACTCATTACAAAGACTCCCTGTTGGATGCTGCATAAAATGCCTTTCTCCTGCAACAACAAAATTACCATGCATGGAAACCCAGGAAAATTATGGCCAGAATTCCTTATGATTCCTGGGACTTGTCCATGCACCAAAAAGACAAAAAAAAAAATCCTATGGTTATTATCACTGGTCCTATATAGTACTGCCCGACTGAATACTTCAAAGAAGGAAAGTGCACTTTAACAAGTAAAAAAAAAAAACTTGACTGTTTAAGTTAGTTGCTTTCTTCTTGTAAAACTAGAGGAGCTGCTACACTACGTGATGTCTGCTAAATATCGACCTTTGTAAGGTGGTAAAGCTTCTTAAAATAATGCAGTGCACAACATGAGGTGACGAGTACAAGTTCTATGGGATGTCCTAGTGTAACAAACATTTCTCACTGCAGTGTTACAACAGTTCTTATCTTTCTATTACCTGCCTTGAAAATCTGAGCATTAGCAACAAAGCTAGTAAGTGGGGGGAAAAAAGCCTGCTGTACTCAGTGATAAATGTAATACTGTATTAGTAACTCAAAAGATCTACTCCACTGCCAAACGTAATGGAAATTTTCAGCTTAATATTCACAAATATGTCTGTCTTCTCTGAAACTTACAGCTCAGGCAGGAAGACCACGGGGCACAGCAAATAACTGGCTGTTACCACTTCAACCTGTCACCCCACTCCCTTCAGATACTTTGCTATTATTATAATGTGTATGTCTGATCTACTTCTAAAAGTTAAATTGGAGCTGGTTTACTGCAGTGTGCTGAAAAGTGCAGCAGTTTGGGTACTGGGTCACAAGCAGGCCACAAGGGATGGCACTGTCTGCCAGAAGGGTGCAACGGACAACTCAGCTTGGGGTATGATGCTTCCATTTGTTTCTACCTGTTTGTCCAAGCTGAATTAGATGTAGACATGAATACATTATATCCAAAAGACTTAATGAAGAATAAGCAATTTACTTAATAAGTAACATGAAAACAACTGTTCTAGCTCAGGTCAGTGTTCTATATATGATGCTTTCTCTTAATGCCCTCCTTGCCTTTGATCACTTTCTGCTTAAGCAATTTGCTGAGCCTCCTGTAGGTTGTCTATTCAGTAGCCTGCAACTGATGTCTCTTCACACTGGCTCTCCAGCTACCCCTTGAATCTACCTGTAGTTCTTCCACTTACAGCTTCCTTTGGCAAGGTGCTCTGCAATCTGCCAGGAACTGTGTATTTTGTATGCCTCACTCTCCCTGGTGAGTTCTTGGGTTGGAAGAGGCAGTAAACGGGCAAACCCTACCTGCAAATCTTGTACCACATCCTACTCATCAGCTAACCTCTATTCTATGGAGACATGTCTAAGTCAACCCCTCTGTTCCTAATTCAGAGGCATTTCTATACATTCGCTCATCCCTGTTGTCCTCTCTGAAACTTTTCCAATTTTAATACTACCTTCCCTGTGATGAGAGAACTGCAAAAAGATGTGGGAAAAACAGGGATTTACACAATTGCATAATGATGCGTTTTATTCAACTCCCAATTTATTTCCCAGTAAATCTGGTTGGCACCGAGTTGTCTTTCTTAACCTGCATGGTAACAGTCACCTGTAACCATAAGAGGGACCTTGACAGGCTTGAGAGATGGGCCTGTGCTAACCTCATGAAGTTCAACAAGGCCAAATGCAAGGTCCTGCACCTGGGTCAGGGCAATCCCAGACATAAATACAGGCTGGGCAATGAGTGGCTTGAGACCAGCTCCAAAGAGAAGGGAGTTGGGGGTGCTGGTGAATCAGAAGCTGAACATGAGTCAGCAATGTGCGCT
>NW_010304184.1:0-4916 GCF_000700745.2 Antrostomus carolinensis
ACTCTACCCTAGCAAAACCAGGACACATGGAAAAATATACCTCCAGCCTCCAGTCCTGCTGGTGCCAGCCAGACCCTGAACTACTGCAGGGAATTTCTTTCTGTAAGTGCACAAGCTTGGGGCTGTGTGCAGGGGTTCCAACTTTTGTCAATTTTGTCTTAGGCCTCGGTCTCACCAGCAGAGATTAACATCTTCTAAATCACTCTCCTACACTGATGTCGGGAGCTTCCTGTGCCCAAAAGGAAACTGAAATAAAAGACATCATGAAGATCAGGGAAGTTCTCCTTCCAGTATGACCCCAGTGCCTGAATCAAAGAGGCAGTAAGGAAATGACCTCAGGAGCTCTGGCCTGAATTTTTTGGTGTCCACATCCTGGAGAAATTGTTCATGAACACAGGGTAAGCTCAGAGGACAATCCCAAACCACTAAAGTGGATACAGAACTGATTACTACCACCAAGATTGCAAGGTCAGGTCAAAAGTAAGACAACTTCAAAAGACTTAAGTCTTTAGTAGCTTAAGTATTGATGCTCATGCTTTCTCTCAAGCTGTCTTCCCCCTTCGGTCCAAGCAAGCAGGACTTGGAGATTGTGTTTTCTTACAGCAAAAAGGTTGAGAGGTTAATCTACTCTAATCAAGCCTGGGACATCTGGGGAGTGTGTTTGCTCCTGATGCTGAGAAGACAAACTCAGATGCTCATCAGTGCTCAGAGGTGAGCCCTTGCTAACAGAGGCATCTCCAAAAGAAACAAACAAGGCTCGTGCCTTTTGGCTTGCCTCAAGAGAGCTTTGGATGGAAGTCTCTAAGAAAGATCTTGGTCCCTAAAACACATAAGGGTAACAACAACAGCAAAAGCCAGACTGACTTCTCACCTGAAGATAAGGGAAAGGGGGTAACACTCAGGCCCTAAAACAGTGAAGATGACTAGAGCAACCAGTCCTGGGAGAGAAAAGACACCATTGCGGGACGATTGCTGGAGGGGCAGAATCAGCAAAGCATTGAAGAAACAGCTCTCCAAGGAAGAGGTTTGAAAGAGAGAACAGTTTAGCACCACCTCTATAAACCACACTTGTCAGCAACAGGTTGGTAGAAAGTCATTTGGTGAGGTTGTGTCCATATCTTTTCTGGAACCAATCTGTCTCATGCCCCAGTCTTTGGTGTAAGGGCTGCAGTTCTGCTCTTTTACACTCGTGTACACCCCACACCCAGCTAAGGTGTGGGCAGACACTAGAAAATTAGCTACTTGGCTTTGCCTGTGGTACCTCATCTCAAAACCTCTGGTCTTTCTAGCATCTTTTCCAACACCAAGTCTTCCTCTTCTGCTCCAGACCCAGAAAGGTGTCTCAACTGACAAATTCGGCACTGGCAGCTTGTTCTCCAGTAGCCCTATACTTCCCTGCAACACTTTTTAAAAGGCCTTCTTTACCATACAGCTGAAGTATGGAAAAAGGAGCTCTCCAAACAGTGCAATCAGAATCTTTTCATCCGAGCTTTCTCACTGAAACAGCAAGCATAGCTCAAGCTACTATGCCTGGGTATGACAACAGAACTGGGTTGGGTTTTAAGCCTTCTCACCTAAGTAGTTTTTCCAGCATACTCTGTACCATGAACACTAGTATAAAAGTGGGTCTGTTAAAAAGTTGTCTTTGTGTCAAAAAACAAAAATAAAAATCTGTAATTTTTCCTTCCTCCCCACCCCATGTTGCATTTCAGGCACCTTTCAACTTTGCTTTTTGTTGCGTAGTCTTCTTTGCAGACCTGTGATAACCAGAAGAGGGGGCAATGTACGGGGATTTCTGGGTAATTATAGCTTTGATAATAGATTATGTAACCAAATAACAAGCTGCAGGAGAGAATAATAGACTAAAAATTAATGCATTCATTGACCCTCGGGTAAAACTCAGTCGTGCGGTGGTCCATGCACATGACGAGTGTACTTCATAAAAATAAATGAAACAAGATTCAGTGTGAAAAACTACAAAATTGTTTGTCTCACAAAAATATATCCCATAGATTCACAAAGAAAAGTTCTCTTCACAGTTCAGAAATCACCCAGGCTAGCCTCAGGCACTGAGAGCATAAATCAAGTTTTCTCCACTACCAGGGCTTATGCTCTTGAAACAGTTGGATCTAATGGTTAATCCTTAAAGCAACTTTATGCATTTGTCTTAGGATACATCATAATAAGTACAGAAAAAAGGACTTTGGAGTGAAACAGAGAGCAACTAAAATAAACAAAAACTGAATTTGGTAAGCTGCCAAGTGACATTACCATTACACTGATCTAGAAAACATCAGTTTCCAGCAGTACCACCACTGTAACCTCATCTTCATCTGTTTGTTTTGTTCCTCCTCTTGGCTTCCAAGGACAGACACACATCAAAGTAACTCACAGAAATGGTGATGGAGGAAAAAATATTGAGCTACAAATAGATGGTAGACAAGCACATTTTTCTTGGATGCTTTCCCAGGAGATAGGGCTGTTCAGGTCAACGGGCTCGGGATCTGACCCCAGCAGGCTCATGATCTTCAGTCCACATACCATGCATTGAGTGTCAGCCTTGCTCATTCATTCCTACACTTCCCAAAGTGCCCGTTGTGCTACACTGGTGATCGGTCTCTCCTTTGCCCTTCTACTTTACCCACTCACAACTGTATGTTAGGCACCAGGGAAATGGGCTCCTTCTTACCCCCATCAGCAAGGCAGCCACCCCCTGGGCTCCATGGGGGACTGTGGCTTCAAACACACACCTGCCCCAAGCCCCAGCTTTGAGACTCCTGCAAAGGTCTTTTACCCTTGACTTCTAGAGAACACTGGGCATGAACTGTCCCTGCAGGAATCACTAAGGAGCAGATGCAGATGGAGAAGGATGAGTCCAGGCTTTGGTACACATTGACACCTTTGCTCTCACTCAGGTATCACATGGTAGAGATAATGAAGCTGGTCTCCAACTCTGGAGATCAGAAGAGAGGAAGAGTGTGACCATACACTCACAGGAAGGTCCCACTCATTGGTGGGAAGGCCCGCTGAAGGTCTCTCATCTAACACCTCTCACAAAGCAGCACTAGCACCAAAACTAGACCAGGTCAGTTACCACTTTGCCTAGCAGAGTCTTGAAAACCTCAAAGGAGGGCTGGAAGTTTTCAAGACTCCTCTCACCCCTCTGCCCCCAGTGACCTGCCCCAGGGCTGCTCCTGAAACCAACTCAACCTCCCACACCTCAGCTGGTGGACATTGCATATTTTTTTATGTTGTCTGGCACTGCCTGAACAATTTAGCCCCATCATCCAACTGTCCTTCAAGTAGCTGGTGGGGGAAATAAGCCAGTAATCAGAAAGTTATGTAGGTTAATAATCCTCATTATCATGAACAATCTGTTCTTCACCTGTCACAGGTGAAAGTAGGATGGGAGTTCAGGCCAAAAATTAGTTTTTAGTGAGCATCAATTTAAAGTAGCTAAACATTGTGACAGGCAATCTGCATACACACGAAGTATTTTGTATGTAGTAGAGCATCAGCTGTTGGAAAACAGCGAAGTTTTATTTTCTACACAAAAGGAAGAAAAGATAAACCTGTGCAGTCAGTTAAGCACCTCCAATATAGCATGAAAACCACACAGCAAGAGAGATTGTTTATTTAAAACAGCTTAGCTGTAACATAACACCCAAATCTTTTTAGCTGATAATGGAAATGGTTTGGGCATGAATATCCATTTTAAACATGTTTATGTTACACTTCACAGATAGGTCAAAATTAATGTTTTACCAAAAGAATTTTTCAAACTACAATTATCTTGACTCTTGGAGCAAAAAACATTCCTATTAGCTTTACCACCTGGGGTTTAAATTTCACATTTTTTACATATCTTTTTTAAAAAAACTAGGTAACTCACAGATTATATTGGGAGCTGCATTAAAGAGATCTCACAGCTACGAGCTACAATGCCCACTAGCTGCTTTTCCACACTAACCCAGAGCTAATTCTCTGGGGGTTCACAAGTGATGTCTCCAAAGACCATGTGGAAGTTTTTTTTGGTCTGATTAGTCTGCTACTCTCATTGCCATATTTCTCTGTTTAACTCAAGGACTCGTCTCTCCTCTTACAATCATTTCCCCAGAGACAGTGGGAAGGGAACAGATTAAAAAAACAAACTAACTGATCTCACAAACGCAACAGTCACATAGAAAAAAAAATCATGATTTTCCTACACCCTGGAGCTTGCTTTTTCCCTCCTCATTTTCACAAGCTTCTCAAGCCTATTTGTTGACATCCTTGCAGCGATCCAATGCTCTCTGTGAGCAGATGGCATCAAGCTCTGAAATCTTACACATGCCATGTTACATTAAGCCTGGCTGACTCGAAGCTATTCCCAGCGTGATATTATTGACTTTCTTGGAGTAAGCAGTAAACCCATCTTCAGAGTTTTTCAGGTTGTTGTATTAGCAAGAGCAAGCAAATGCATAACCCAGATTTTCTTGGATGCTGATCTGTTTATTAAGACTGTATCTCAACATCTTATTTCTTCAAAGTGTGGCTCAGAGACAAAACAGTTTGTCTGCTAGTTCCAAGCCTGCTTTTCCATCCAGTCCTCTGCCCAAAGAGTGTGGTTGGTTTTCTCCTCTCATTATTGCCAGAAGGACTCTGACTTCCCTGTCCTCCACCTCGCTCCCCCGACAAGTTCTCTCTTCTCCCCCTCCTCACCTCAACAGGTACACAAATCCTTGTGACCTGTTCAGTTCTCAGCTCCCACACTTTCATCCAGCCCAGCCCTTGGGTCGTAGCCTTCACTCATTCAGCCATCACTGTGCAGAAAAGAATTTCATTGCTCCTTCATAGAATCATAGAATCGCCTGGTTGGAAAAGACCTCTGAGATCATAGAGTCCTACCGTGCCTGTCCACTGCTAAACCATATCTC
>NW_010304185.1:0-11026 GCF_000700745.2 Antrostomus carolinensis
TGGGGGGGCCGTATCCGGCCCGCGGGCCATAGATTGAGGACCCCTGGTGTAATGCATGGCAGCAATTTAGTAGAAGTGTAAGAGAAGCATGGATCGGTGCTCCTCTCTTGACTTGAATCCCAACAGAAATATATCAGAGAAATTCAATACTAATACAGCAGGATTCTTAGATATTGATGTTGTCTACTTACTGACCTTCAGTACTGAGGCTTTGTGAGAGAGGCTGTATATATATATATATATATATATAATGAAGTGACACTGAGTGCTGAGAAATGGCCTGACTTTGAAGGCTACACAAGGCCAGTTCTTTTCTGCACCTATCTAGTAGGAGGCAATAGGATGAAAGTGAAGCTGATGATAGCGTAAACAGCTGCCACAAAAAAAACTATCTCAGCAAAATGCAGTGAGTGGACACAGGATAAAGTGAGCATCAGCTCAAATTATATGGGCTAATAAGACTTTGCCTGAAGAAAAAGGTGGTTGATTTTGAACTGCCTCTGTTCCTATCAGTGACATATGGGAGTTAGCTAAAGTAGAAGGTGGTTTTCTGTTGTTTTGCTCTGGCAGCCTTGTCTAGGGCTCTTAAACTCTGTAGGACTTCAGGAAGCAAAATGCTAAGTACATGGTTAATTTGTTAAGCTAATCTGCCTAATTTCATCACAGAACTAGAGTGAATCTAACTATGTGTTTGGAGTTCAGGCCAGGTGAGGATAGCTACTCAAGTAAATTCATGCTGCTTGTCTTTGAATTAGGTGAAACCAGTAGCAGGAGTCATGTACCCTGTGTTTGCAGGGTAGGACTTAATATCCTTCAGAGCTCTTCACAGTGATATGCATAAGCTAGCAGTCTTGCACACTTTTTATTAATGCTTGATTTTCAAACAAAAAAGAACTTACAAAAATAAAAATTAATATCCGATCTATTTATTGAGTTAAATAGGAGCCGGCATTAGGTGTAAGAAAGCAGCTGCTGTTATTCTAGGATCATGCATGTAGTAATTCTCTTTTTTCTGCTTCTATGCTAAATGTAGGAACTGCTATTTTGTAATCTTCATGGGACTAGTTCATCAGGGCTCTCCAGTGCAGTGCAGAGGAATATTGTGACTAATTTATAGAGAGAAGCAATTATGTGAGGCTACAGCTTGTGCCTTGTTTTAAAGGGGGACAGGAAGCAGCCATTTAGCATGCAGAGCAGGAAGCTTTGCCAGATTTATCTCCCCAAGTTTCCTTAGCAGGTTGCTCTCAGTAACAAGAAGTCACTGGATGACTATAGAGGAGCGAGAGGTTCCCTCAGGATGCTGCACTCTCTGTTGAAGAGCAGTTCCCTCTTGAAAGGTGGGGATTTGCCACACAACTACACAGGTCTTCAGGATGCCATAATCCCTGCACTGATACAAACATCTCTGATATTAGTGGCAGAGGACTGAAATAAATGTTTTTCTGCCATGAGCTGTAGCACAAAATGACTGAGATGGAGGAAAGTGTACAGTGAAGCTGAACATCACCAGGCAATCTTTGCCAATGAAATATGCTGAGGAAACAGTTTGAAAGGCATGGAAGTACCAATCTTCAGGAATTTTAAAAAGACTAGATAAAATATGGCAGAATATATGGGGGAAAGAAATGTTGTCTTGTCAAGATGACAGAGGTGACCAAATATATTTCTTTCCTCTCCAGACTTCCAGGACATCCTCTGTTATTTTCCGTATTTAGTATATTGTAGGCTGTCAAAACCACACAGAATCATTTTTTGTTTTTCTCTGGTGAGAGATAAGCTGAGTGCTTCTCAGAGCTGCCCCTGAACCTAGTATACCTGTAGTAGAGGGTATTTTTTAGTAGCTGCTGCTGAACATTTTGACTGAAATGTTCCATGGGATCAATGTGGATGTCATCTTGTGCTTGAATTGTGCAAATAAATTGGCCACTGTTTTTCCTAATCTTTTACCAAAGATTTCCTGAAGCTTTTAAGCAGGAGGAAATGGGCGGTTTGGTGGTGTTTTTGTGAGTTTTGTTATTTTGTATGTGTGTTCTTTTTTTTCCTCCAAAGTAGGAAAGCATGGTCCTTGTAAACTCATGGGATGTTGATCGGGATTTGTGGGATCTGGCTTGTAACTTCAGGGTGGCATTGCAATTACCAGATACAATCCCATCTAGGGTAACATCTCCTGATGTCTGACAAGCATGGCATTTTGAAATTTTGGAAAAACCTGAATACTTAAAAATTCTGATTGATTAGAAAGGATCGGCTAGGTGTTTTCATCTTGCTTTTGCCCTGCACCCTGCTTTCTTTCTCTGCCTTCTGTGGTTGCAGAATATATGAGAAAAGCTCTAGAATAAAAGAAATTCCCCCAGCATTGTTTAGATATTGCAGAGCTGTGTTGGTAACACAACATACACACAGCAGTGTTGGGAACACAGTCGGTGTCTTGGAGCCCCAGATCCATGCATTTTCTATTGCACCTCATGAGATCACTCATATCACTACTCTGTCTTGCACATATTCCATCGTGAACAAGTAATCGATGACTGTAACACCTTGGAGCCTTAGCAAGCTCTTTGGTGTGCAAGATTCATCATTTAATTCTGTATTTGGACAGCTGTTCAGGCAGTGAAGGCCTCACAGTGTTACATTTCACACATTTAGATTATTTTATTTTCCTCCTGTCTTTGTGGCTGTGTGTTTTATTACTTCACTTTTCAAGCAACAGTAAATCGTGTGGAGAAAGCTGCTAGTCCTTCTAGGTTTGATTTGGGGATTTACCGGTTGGCTGGAGGACATCTGACCTCTTGCTTGTCCCTCAGGGGCCTCTTTCCCAGCACTGAATCCATGTGCGAAGGGGATGGCTGTTGGGTGGCTGTTGTGTTGTACCTGGATGTGGCCAGACTCAAGAGCTGCTGATTTACCTTTGTATTACTGGGATGGGCATCTGGGTATTCTGTGCCCACCTTAAAAAATACTGGACTGTGCTGGTCTACCCCTGCTGGAAGGCAGAAGAGAGAAAATAGATTCTTTACTGAAATTTTGTTTCTTAGTATAAAGTAAACCAGAGTAATATTTAGTATCATACTGTCATAATATTTAGTATCAATATTTAGTATCATAAATAGATTCTTCCACGAGAGAAATACCTAAAATGGGTTTGATGATGAATATTTTGGTAACAGCCTGACCTGAAAGACTCTGAAGGTTGGATTGCTGTATTCCTTCTCATTACTTTATACAACAGTCCTCAACAACTGCATTAGTCACCTGCAGTCATTGCAGTGCCCCTCACCCTGTATCTCCTACTCCCAGAGCAGGGAAGCTAGCAGATTTTGTGTCATGACAGTTTGTACCTCTCTTCACTGACACAAAGCAGATTTTGCTAGCAAGAAACTTACATATTTAGCCAGGTGGCATTGTCAAACTACAGTTGCTTTCCTGCCAATTATTTAAAAAAACTATTTTTCTCATAATCTCCCAAATCACCCAAGTTGAGGAAGGCTCACATGTGAGTGGTCCATGTGCATGCTGAGTTTAAGATACTCCTTGCCATTGTCAATGAGTGCTCAAAAAACAGCTCTTCTCACAAGGACTCGCAAAACATATTTGTTTGTTGGACTGCATCTCCCCATATCTTTGCGGATGTATTTAGCAGGTTGTTATAAAAGTGATCCAAGTGATCCAAGAAAAGGGATCCAAGCCTTGCCAGTTTGTAGACCTAGGTCTCAGGGCATCACAAATTACAAGGCTGTTGAAAGTTTCTCTTGCATCTAGGTTAATATTGATGCTAGACATTACCTATAACCCATTTTTACATTTTGTTATGAAACTGTTGCTAGGCTGGCTGATGAAGATTGTCATCCTCCTTTTCTGTGGATAACTACTTTCTCCTACTTTTTTTTAAAAAGTAAGTAATTAAGATAGCACCCTTTAAAGTATAACACCTATTACAAAATGCAAGAGGTGTCTGTCAGTAAGCCAGCCACCTGTGAGGATCATTTTAAAACAGATGGTGAAGAAACAATTTAGCCAAAAAGTCAAAATCAAGGCATAATGCTGGAAAATATTGCCTGATGTTTATTATTGCAGTAGTTATGACCCCCAGTCATTTGTGCATTCATAGTTATTTGTACTCACTCCTTTGAGTGAAATATTCATTATGGAAAGGTGCTTTCTGGCATATGAGAGTGCAAAAGAACGTAGCTTCAACGTGAATTAGTCCATTTTGGTCCAAATAAACCACTGACTTTCACTGTTCCTGCCTTTGCTGTCTTACATATTCTGCATATAGAGTGATCTGCCATAGGGGAACAGATGTTGTGTGCTGGAAATGGATATGCAGAAAGGCATAACTTCTTCCTGGTACATCTTCAGGTGTTGAATTAGAGATATTTGCATATACAAATCAATCCATTTGCAGTGTTTTCTTGAAAATCTGCTCCATATGTTTTGCCTAGGTGAGTTGAGAGAACTCAAGTGAGAAGTCTCAGTTTTCTCTCAGTATTTGCCCTGGTAAATCTTTTAGTGAAGGGTAAGGAGTGACATTATTTGTCAGTCTAAAGGTAATGGTAACCATCTCGTTTTGGGTTTTGATATTTCTTATACCTGGTAGTTACAGCACATCTTAGGGACTAAGTACAATGGGAAGAATGAGCAAACTGTTCACCACAAAAAAGGTGCTTGTTGTATCTGGTCTTTATTTCCTTGCAGAGCTCAATTTTTAACAGGTTTCCCCTACTACCACCTCACCTCCAGGGAAAAGTGTTTGTTTTCTTTTAATAATTTATTTTCCAAACTAGTAAAAAAAATGCTTAAAAAAGTAAATTCTTGATCATGTTGCCAGTGATCTTCACAATGAATATGAGGGATTTCTAACCTCAATGAAATAACTTTTTAAAGCATTTTCCTGTTTATACCTCACACGTACCATTTTGAAATTTCAGATGAAAAAAATGGATATTCCATGTATTTTTCCTTAATGTTAGATTATCTGATGACTGATTAAAAAAAAAAAAATGTTTGGAAGAGGTGCTACTCTTCATGCTATTTTTGGGATACCTGTTAAAATATTGTGAGGTTCAGGGCACTTAATTTATGTTACTTATCTGTGTTCTGAAGAATTTGTCCAGGGAATGAGGACTACTGTCCTCATGAATTCTGAAATTCATGAGATGATAACTGAATTTTGAAAAATCTATTAGAAGATTTTTTTTCTATCTTTTATTTGCAATGTCTACCTCATCTATGAATCTGGAAACAGGGATAAAAGTGAATATGCATCAGTAGTATGAAAGTATATGCTGGAATTAAAATTTAGTTTTGAATTCTGCCAAATAGGTTGTCCTTTTGCAATATCTTGCTTTCTAACGATCAATTTATTTTATATGACAGAAAGTTATTCTAGTAATTTTTGTACTTCAAAGGATTTTTTGGGCTATATTTTGGAGGGCTCTCCAGGATTCGTTTTTAGCTATGTATATGAGTTTTTACAGTCCTGTGTAAAGTAAATTTATTTTGTGATAGATGAAATATACATAATGGAAACAGCCCTTAAGGTCTAGATTAAATCCCACTGGCTTTAAAAGCAGAGCTCCTAATTACTGTCAGCCCCTGACTACAGATAAATTTAAACTTTTATTTCCATTGGACTGTTAATAATATATTAAGAAAATAACTATAAAAGTGAACAGGAGGAAGATACAACTCTGGATGAGAAAATAATAATGTTTAATGTGTAGTGAATTGCATACGCAGTTAAGTCCTCTGCTATACTGAAGCCAGAATGCTTAGGCTTAAAGAATAAACTCGTAGGGATAAAATGATGGAGGGGGGTAGAAAAAGCAGGAAACAATGGTAAAATGGCCTTTGAGCTAACAACCATGCTTATTTTCCTCTTTCAGGTTTTATAACTAGCTCTTTGTGAGATGATACCAATCATACACTTGCCAGATCATAGTGCTCAACTAGGAAGGTTAGATTATCCATTGACAAATTAATGCTACCTATTAGCTAATCAAGGAGTGTCATTCAGATGAAAACAGCACTAACTCATTTCATTGCCACCATCCCTTCAGTCCAAGTGTTGCAACCAAAATGGGGGATGCAGCTCAGACCTGCAATCTAGAGATAATCGTGTGTGGCTGATTTGGCTGTTAAAAATGGAGGTAAATGTTCCATTTGGGTATTAACAGTGCAGAATTGGGGAAGAATAAATATGCCAAAAGATTATTTATAGGTATTAAGACAAAAGTTGCAATAGTAAAACTTAATACAGAAGTTATCCCTCCTAGCCATCTTTTCAGCTCCTGCTCAGTGGTTTGAACAGCACTTAGACACTTGTATTACAACGAATAAGCTATTTCTTTTTACAGAGCAAGCTCTCACCGACTTTCTTTCTTTTACCTTTCTGTCAAGTGGCTAAGACTAGGTGTTCCTAGACTATTGATCCACATGGACCACTGCTCCCTTCCAGTATGGGAATTCACAGTGATGAATGCATGTAGGTGCCTGTGGCTCCCTGCATCAGGCACTGAAACATATATAAAGATCAGAATATACACATTACCTTTCAGCCATTGTTTCCACATCCTGCTTTTTAATGAATTTTTTTAAAGTCAGAATAACAACTTTTATGCCTGTGAATCCACTGGAGAAAAGCAACTTCCTCCTTTAGATCTCAATTATTTGTCTCTTAGACTCCGCCCAATTGGAGACAAAGAGGTTTGAGTTCACCCCTGACTTGTGTCATGGACAAATCCTTAGAGCATAAACGTAGATCTTTCTTGCTTTATTGTTTTTAAATATGTGCTGTCACAAGTCTCCATTCATTTTCAAGGAAGGTACTTGTTCTTACCTATGGAGAGTGAAACGGGAAATTTGTTTCAGCTGCTACTCCAGAAGGTGCACGTGTTTTAAAAGTAACAACTTCCAAGAAACAGCCCTTTCTGAGCCCATGATTCTCTGGTGCCAACATTAATATTGTGATATTTGTTACTAGGAAAGTGAAAACTATGCCCTGGCTTTTTGTTTTGAAAGTGCTATGAAATTATCACTTTCATTAGAGGAGGAAATAGAAATCTGTTCTGTGGGTGAGGGAAATAAGCCTGTTAAAATCTTTTTCCTCAGTTGCCGTTTATTCCCAGGAACATTATTTTGATAAGCAGCTTGAAATAATTTATTGTAATCCTGGAACTCTCTTGGTTATTTGAGTCCTTTTCACATGTTATTTACACTATGTAGTTTAGAAACCAGTTTCAGCCCAAATCAGTTTGCTTGTTTCCACAGGGAGACATTGCTTCTTGGGTGTAAAAGTTGAGTGTTTTGCCTCAGTGAGGACTGCAGATTTTAGTCCTAGCTCCAATTATTAAATGCAATCCTGTTTTAGTGTACCGCAGTTTTTACTTGCAGTGAAAAATTAGTGCTCCAAAAGTAATATTTTTTGAATTAATTAAAAAAGTGAAATATCACCTAGTTTAAATGACTCACAGTAGTTTACGTAGGGTGGATTATCATCTTACATTTCACCTTTATATCATCTTAATGTTATTTCTGTCCTAGGCAGTGTAATAAGCTACTACATTTAAATGAGCTCATTGCTTGAATATTGGGAAGAAAATTGAGTTAAAAGTCATTTAAAAAGTCAAGTTTAGAGCAGATCACACTTCCCCCTTTTATGTATCTGGCCTGATATAATGAAACTGGATTCTCAGAAATTACAAGCTAATTGTAGAAAAAGGAGAGCCACTTGTTTACAGAAGATTTTTACAAATGATCCCAATGTGGCACTGGTACTCCATGAGCTCCAAACTAACAATTCCAAGCAGTTAAGAAGACCTGAATGGAAATTTTCCATCCAGATTGGACAATGGTGATTTAACTAAATTGAACTGTGTGAATCCTACTGACACTTTTGATTCAGCACAGATAAAAAGCAAGTTTGCCTAGTGGGGTTCTTGCCAGATAGCAGCCTGGAAGGTAAGCAGGCTGTCGGGGACCTCCATTAGCAGTACTGAGCTTTCCAGTGTCCTTGGGGGTATTTTAAAATATCTGCAGTCTGGCTCCTTCCTTGCCTAGCCTCTTGCAGTTGCCCTCGTTTCCCTATATAGTGATGAAGATTATAAACGTATTTCCATTTGACACAAAATTTTATGTTTACATCATTAGTATTAAAATATTTTTAATGAGAACTCTCCCGTAGAATGGAAATTTCTCTTCCTACCAATAAAAGAGAGAGGTGATCTAGGGACCTTGTGGCCTTTTTAATGCCATGCAATATGTTCGCATACACCCTATATGTCTTGAATTAGGAAAGCTGTTAAATCAGTGCTTAAGTAGACTTCTTTTAGGAAAGTATCCAATCAATAGGGAATAGTTGAATGCCAAGAGGAAATAAACTGAAAATAAAAGGTTATTTTATCTCTAGATTATTTTGGGGGGTCACTTGTGACAAAAGGAGGTACAGCATTTACAGGTGGAAATGTTTTTCCTGAGTTGGGTGTGTTTTACAGAATGTGATTGGAATTTCATATATACTTGGAGGAGCTTCTGTCAATGCAGGGGACTGCGAGCGAGCTGTGGAAATGTAATCCTGGGACAGCCTCTCAGGTGGTTTTTCCCTTTGAAGTCTGAGCCTTTCAGCCAGGAATACCCAGTTGGTGTCTTGCACTGGGAGCGTTAAGGAGGTGTCATACTTATTGTTATGCTTGTAAAGGACAAAACTTAAATCTAAATTAAGGCAAAAAACCCCAGATGATGGTGAAGCAAACTTCGCTGGGATCTCCTCATGCAGTGTCCCCTGGCCACTCCATGGCAAATGTGGCTTACCTCCACTCTCCACGTGCATGAATATCACATCCAAATGCTGAACCTGCTCACCAGCTCCAGACTGCCACAGCTCTCCCGCAGGCAAGAGTTAGTGGTCATGCCTTAAGAGCTTCTGCTAGCCACCCTCAAACATATGCTTTAATAAATTAATTTCCAGTTGTTAAAGAAATGCTACACCTTTTGTCCTCAGCATACTTAAGATCATGCTTAATTCTCAACCTATGAGTAGGCTTCTCAAAGGTGCCATGTTTTTCTTGTGTGTATATACAACTACCGAGTTGTTCAGGTTCCAGGACACAGCAGTGATGAAGTCCAGGTTAGTCCTTTCCAGTCAGGGCTCAGCCCTGCCTTCCCCAGACCAAGGAGCACCCTCATGCCTTTTCTGCTCGTGCAAATGCAGGTGATGCAGATGCAGCACACACAGCCCAGAAGGCTCCCTTTTGTCCTGCACGTCTCGGTACTGATCCAGTGAACCTGTGTGATGCATACCTTGTGTATTGGCTTGTGTTATACATAGACTGGTAGTTCATGTTCTGGAACCTGGTGTAATTTGATGACCAATGAGTTTAAAAATATTTTCCTTCTTAAGGAGCCATTGGAGCTATTGCTGTTTTTCTTTATTGCTGAAACAAGCCTAAGAAAATGCATTAGTTCTGGAAATTGTGAGAGGGAGCATAGATGCTGATTGACTGTCATTTTGATAACATGTCTAGAAAAATTGTTTTTGGAAGATGATAACACAGCAAAGTAGCTTAAGTTTTGTAGTTACAGATGCAGATTCCAGTGAAATCACCTCTATAAGGGTGTCTCTCTCCTTTTTGCAATCATGATAATTTTAATTGTGCTGCACTGATTATAAACTAGACCAAACTCTATGGTTATTAGCATTCTGGTTGGGATACATACTGAGTGATGGTGTTGCTGAGAGGTGTAATTTTGAAACAGTTTGAAATTGCTGGCTGTGTAACAAGTCTGTCTCTGTGTGTCCTTCATAATTATATGTGTAGGTGAGTGTACACATGCACCCCCCAAGTGTGTGTGTGTGCACATGCACAAACCCCAGCTACACATGTATGAAAATAAGTGTCTAGTTCCTTTCAAAACTGGACTCCAGTGTGGATTTTACCATCTGGTAAATAGACTGGTTCCTCAGCTTTTGAGGTTGACCTTTGCTCTACAGTATAGTTTGATGGAGCAGAGACTCTAATCTGGATCTCCTTCCTCTCAGATCACTTCTGTCCTGATCATAGTCACTATCTTGTACATGTGGTACAACAAATTGTTGTAGAAATTAGTGCATCTTTGCAAAAAAAAAGTCCTTGTAAAAATGTTCCAACTCTCTCTAAAAATGATGACTACCTTTTACAAAAAGCCATCTAAAAAATAAGTGCTTTTTCCCATTTAAAATGTTTCTTGTAAAAAGGGTTTAGAAGAAATACAACTCAGATTGACTGTTTTACATTGAACCAGGAAGAAGAATGGGAGTAAGGAAGTGTCTGTGTGCATGATCTCAGCTCTTTGGTCTAAAGCCTCCCATTTCACACAAACTTAAGTGTGACCTGCTAGAGATTGTTCTGCCAGACAAAGGTATAACAATGGCTGTAAGGTCAATGAGAAAAGCAGGAAGAGAAAGAGGAGCCAGTGAGATGCAGCTGTAGCTACTGTGTTTCTTATAGGAAAATGAAGAATGGGATCATGATGATGAAATGATAGAAGACATTAGCAGTGTTCAAGCGCGTACAGTCAGTGTGAGGAGACAGTAAGCCACCCGGGAGAATACAGCTGTTAAAGTCATAGAATAGTTTGGGTTGGAAGTGACATCATCTGGTTCAACCACCTGATCAAAGCAGGGCCAACTTCAAAGTGAGGTCCATCTGCCTTGTACTTCAGTGCCCAAACTGGACGAAGTACTGCAGCTGTGGTCTCACAGATCTCAAACGGGGAATAACCATTTCCCTTGGTCTGCTGCATACACTCTAAATAATGCAGTCCAGGATCTTAAATTAGTTCCTGCAGCTCCTACTGTCTTCAGAGACCTGGGAGGACCTGGAGCAGTGGCACAGCCTGTGGAAAAAGAGGTTCTGCTCACGATGAGAATTTGCCTGAAATGGCAGGTGGCCTAAGCAAGACTACAGGCCGGAAGATTTCTTCATTAGGATCTACAGGTTACCTTCTTGCTGTAACTTAAGCTCCAAGCATCTACTGACATGAATCCTCT
>NW_010304186.1:0-3945 GCF_000700745.2 Antrostomus carolinensis
ATTCTGTGATTCTGTGATTCTGTGACTTGTGAGGGTCAAGGTATGAGCCACACCACTAAAGAGTAGGGCATGGCCTGTGGGATGCTTTGGGTCCATCCCTGTTGGATACCCCAAGGGAACCAGGCTCCCCACAACTCCTGAAGAGGCCAGGAGGGCTACTGCTCTACGGGACTGTCCAGCTGCTTGCCACGACAGCTTTGAACACAGACATGTCTGCCCACCAAAGCAGTTGAGGAGTGCTACTGCATGGCACTGCACACCACAATTCCCTGGCCCGTGCGTGTTTGTGCACAGCTTGTGTGCAAGGCTTGCTTTGGAAGAAACCGAGATGAATCGCAGCCAGGCTTGGAGGAAAAAAAAAGCTCCAATGGGCAATTGTTCATATGTTTGTTTTCTTCAATGCATTTTATTGTGAACTTTATATACCTTTCAGAATAGCAGGTTGGGTTTTTGGTTTGGGTTTTTTTGGGTGTTTTGGGTTTTTTTTTTGGTGCTGGTGTAATATTTATGAAAAATCCCTAACAACAACATCAGCAGCACTGCAGAAACACAGCCTAACATTCATGCCGGAAAATTAAAGCTGCTGATCATGTGTTTCATGTAAAAGTGAAAGAAACCTCAAACCCTGCATGTGAAAACCACATCTGCATTATTAGGGGAAGGTAGCACGAAGAGTGCTTCGCAGAAAAGTAGCCATTTCTGAGGGTTTCTTGATAAGAGAGAGATGCAGGGTACTGACAAGGGCTGTGCAGTTTCACAGGAAAGGTTCAGGCTGAATCAGCTATTAACAACCACGCACGCCTCTAGCTTTCTGTGATCGTGCAAGGTAAATGCACTAAAGGAGCACAAATGAAGAAAGCAACGACCAAAACAACAACTCATAAGCTCTGTACAGTCCGAGTCGTGCACAAAGCAACAGCTCTGCGATGGGAAAACATTAATGCTTTTTATATTGGTAATCATCTGTAACATGAGCAATTAACTACAGTACTAATGGACTATAGCCAAGAGCCTGGTACTAATATTAAAAACTGACAGAGATGAATAGGTTTGGAAGGAAAACTAGGCTGACAAAGACATTTTTATGAAGTGCTTGGGCCTATTTGCAATAACCCAATCAGAGGCAGGTTCAGACCAGCCATGCCTACAGTGACAATAACGCATTCACTGGCATTATACGATGCCTGCTATGCTTTAAATAAAAACACCCATTGCTTCTACTCAGCAACCTGCACTTTCATTATTATACTCATTAATAAAACAAAAGTTGTCTAACTAATATACAAATAACACTTACTGAAACACTGTCAGCCTCGCCTTGTTTTAAAATGAAACCAGTTACTGGAAACACAAACTGTACTACATGAAAAATGAATCCGTTGATAATGTGCACAAAATCTTTCTTTCCCTTTTACCAGGGAAACAAAGCAAACACCACACCGACTGAAGCACTCTGCCTACCTATAGCACAGCAGCAGCCACCACCACAACTGCTTCTCCAAAAAGGGGAATGTGGAGAGGGGAGCAAAGTATTCCCCACAGCTTTTAAATCTGGCTTTGTTTCAGCTTTTGCCATCCTTGGTACCATGGGTCTGTGGCAACATTCTGACGTTCTAGAGGTTATAAGCACCTTTTGAGAAAAGCAACATTTCTTCATGGGATTTGCTAGACAGAGAGGCAATTCTGCCCTCTCTATTTCTTATTTGTTTGGGTTCCTCCCCCTCTCCCACCTCTTTTTTCCCCCCTCTTTTCCTTTTTGCCCTTTGAAGTTGCGTGTGAAACTCCACCTTGCAGAGGGGAACTTGGGAGAGGGCAGGAAGGTGGGATGCAGTACCTGAATGGAACATATGTGCCATTCCACTCCTCAGCATCCTAAGGATGTCACTGAAAAGTCACTGCCACCTAAGCAGCCTTGGTATGTTAAAGCTGGTGCAAACAGCTAGTAGCTTCTCTGTCATCTTGGAAGAAAGCTAGTTAACACAACATGGATGCCCTTGAGATGTAGTTGTAGAGATGAATGGCAAGGCTAAGTCAAGCAGCGGCAGGATCAGTGAAGTCAGGGAACTGCCTGTTCTGCCTCCAGTAAGCAAGGAAAAGCCAGTGGGATTCAAAAAGGAAAAATCATAAGGTTTATTCAGCATTTACTTCCCAGCTTAATTCAATTTCCAGTTTCGCTTTACAGCTCACCTTCAAGTTAAAAAATGTATGTGAGTCCTGAATCATGAATGTATATTCCTGCACTGCAGTTCTAGTTTTAGATTAAATGTCATCTGAGCACTTTGGCTATAAATGAGCATTACATTTACAGGTGCTGTAGTTAGAATTACCAGCTGAAACAAACCATGACAATTTCATTTACTTTTTTTCCAAGTCTGAGGCTTAATACAGCTTTCCTCTGGTGGAAAAAGAAGTGTCTTACACTAGAAATCTAGAGACTGGATCAGTCACTTAAGTTTTTTGTATATATGTTTTGGTTTTTCAGATCAGATTTGGTAAAGCGTATTTTAGGTAAGCTCAGGGCTAACCTAAATATCCTACAAGACTTTTCCTCCAAATGTCATCTTTTTACAACCTGTCAGAGACCTGGAAAATAGGTGTTGCCCCATATTTAGACCTAACCCAGAACTACATAATATGCTGGAATCCAAGAACTCAGATTTGACATCTTCAGTGTGCTAAAACCAATCTAACCATAAACAAAAAGACTCTTTCCTCAGACTGGCTCAAGGCAAGCAGAACTGCTTTTAGGTAGCCTGGAAAAAGGCTTTTCAATGTTGAAGGCATCATGAGTCTGCTCAGGTTTTCTAGAGAGCACAACTGGGCACTGTGGAACTTCATAGCATACCCCTGAGTAACTGTTGAGTAAGTCACATGGATGAGTCTCCATGTATTGAGGATGAGTGCAATTCAAGAGTTTTGCATGTAAAAAAAATAAGCCACTAGGCATGAAAGCAGAAAATAGAGATAGGGGTTCATGGAGTATTTGTGAATACTCCATTTATTTTTCCACAACTACGAGAAACATGCTCTCTCGGTGACTCTAGGATTTCAACTCAGAGCTCCCTGTGTGACCTAAACCCGCAGAGACCTAGCTCTCATGCATGCATGGGTCTCCTCTGTCAAATAAACAATATCCTACAAAGCACATCTGGTGAGGGAAGACCCAGACTGCTAGTTCGAAACCCATCAGCTGGCTTGGGTGAAAGAGGAAAAGCCCCGAGACTCTCAGGGCTGTAATGATGGAGGGGAAGAGCCGAATACCCACAATCTGATGAGTCAATTGAAACAATCCATAGCATTTGCCCACAGTGCAAAGGTAGGGAAAAGCCCCATCTGATGTGCACAGCAACTCACTCAATTTTCTCTGCTGCTTGGCCTAATCTCCAGAAAGCTTCTAACTCTACCTTTTATAGTAGCATTACATGCAACTTCTTTGTGCACCCATGTCCTTATGTTGGAGACATCTCCTGTAAATGAGGTTGATCAACCTCCTTCTCCATGGTAAGGGCAGTACCTCTCTTGGAGTGGCCAACATGTAAGGCACTAAAAGACGGTGAAAAACTGCCTACTGAGCACAGCTCTGCTGTACTGCCTTGTGCACAGGCAAGTACAATCTATTCCTGACCCCAGCAAAGTAACTTGTTTATGTCCAGGAACAAGAGATTGGGCTTTCCTTATCTGAGCCTGAAATTGCAGAGTGTTTATTAACATTTGCTTGTCTAAGAAAAGGGGGGGAAAAAAAAAAAGAAAGAAAAAAGAAAGGAAAAAGAATTAAAAAAATAAAAAAAAAGGGTTGTTTCTAAAAAATCATACCAAACCAAAACAACATTCCAGCTCCAGTATTTTATTCAATGCATGCTGGCTTCACAAGCCTTGGAAGTTATTATCTACATGGGAAGAATAAGAAATCAACAGTTCTGACCAGCAACAATGGTTGCAGAGAAA
>NW_010304186.1:3974-13006 GCF_000700745.2 Antrostomus carolinensis
GAGGGAAGGAATGCAATGAAGAAGAGGAATGCAGTGCTCTGCATGACCTACAACATTAACAGCACCCTGCATTGTGGGCCACCCCATTATTTTGATCACAACTACAATTTGCTTAATTGGTATTCCTAAAAAACAACAGAAGACAAGTGTTTGCATCAATCAGCTGTCATTTCTTATTCTTCCTTGAGTATGTTTTGCTCAATTTTTCAGCTTCTTTAACTGGAAAGCTGTTGTAAAAATTAAGACATGTACCAAAGAAAAATCAGATGCTTGTTTTATTTATTTAGTCACTGGAGACATACACTCTGGTTTAAATTACAATGGATTATCTGACTAAACTGTTGGCAGAATATTTACTGTATCTTTAAGAAGCCTCTCTCTCTCTCTTGTTCTCTAATGCTTTATATAATGCTTTGAAGGCTCTCCAAATTAATTTTTTCATTATTAAACAAGCATTTCAGATTTGTTATCTTACCTTTCATAATGTCTGCGAGTACATGTAGCAGCACTTGTGCTTCCAGGGTTACCACCTAATTCATCATAAATATGTTTCCATTGTCGACGGGCTGTTATCTGTAAAAATGGCAATGGAAAATTTAATCTTGCATCTTTACAGATTCTACAGCGTTTGAGTTCACAACAACAAATGCATGTGTAACACTTTCAGAACAGCATGTACTACAAGCACTATAAAAGCCCCTACAGAATATATAGAGAGTGCACAGAGCTTTGGGTGTTTTTCTCCCCCTGCCCCCGCCCCAAGTTAACACTATGTCTATTTTCTTTCTCTCTAAAATGGAGTGATCTAACTGATTCATTACCAAGTCACAAGCAATACGGCCTCACAAAAGAGAATCTCAATCAATATAGGGTCATTAACCATCAGAAGTTATGCAGACAAATCCCACAGTGAATTATGAAAATGAAGCTCGAACCATACTCAGCACAAATAATAATTACATAGTTATTTTAACTGAATTAGAGAAAATAAATCTGCTGCAAAACCCAAATCCACCACAGAATTCTGTAAATCCACAAAAGCATAGTCCGTAACTCTATATGTTACAAGCTGTTTATTTTTATCCATTTATGTCAGTAAAATATATAGATCAAATAGTAATGAAATCTTAACATGCTCCAATGTTAATATTTGAGCTATGTGCTTTATTGGACCATGCCGATGAAAATAAACATCTTGTAACATATTGAGTTGCATACCACAGTTCTAGTTTTTTGTACAGAAATTAGGATTATACAGAATAACAGATGGAAGACCTGGCAAAAGAATTGTTTCTGAATACCACTTCATTATTTTATATATGCCGCTATATTTAAAACAGGAAGAAAAACAGGAATAGCACAAGCACAACAGTTCACCCTCCTTTGCCTGCAGCTCATAAAGAAGGCCAGTGGAAAATTGTAGGGGCAATTTGGGGAGAATTTTGTCATTTTCTGTGGAATGCTGTGGATTTTAATATATTCAGCCCCGGAGGCTTCTTCGGAGTTACCCACAGAGCAGTCAATGGCGTTTACTGAGGAGCTAAAGGCAGCAATCAGAAGAAAACAAATATTACAACTTGCAACCTGAGGCCTGTAATTTTAATCTAAACAAGAGTAGATAGCTACCATCATTAAATATTACAGGGTAAGAGGCATTCCTTTTTTTTGCTCAATAGAAAAGGAAAATCCTTCCTTTGCAGAAATTATTCTCTGAAGCCAAAAGCATGGCTGGAGACTTATCATTTAATAATGTCACAATTTCTTCAAGTTTATTGTTTGTACAGTTCTCCTTAGAAAACATCAGCACCTCCAACTCAATATTAGTACCTGTCCATAGTTTGCATCTATAGATACTTACAAAAAAATGGGGGGGATATTTTTACTTAAAACTTATTTAAAGCAAAATGGATTGACTGCATTCACTAATTTTATTTTCTGTCTTCTGTAACCAACCCAAAGACCACAGGCACAAGAGAGAGACTGCAGTTCAAGGATAAATTTTGCACAAATGAATTATTTAAATACAAATCAAAGACTCATCTGAGGATAAGGTTAATTTTAAGACTATTTTGTTTAAGTTCTTATACTGTCTCTTCCCCAGGCTACCCATACTTCTACCTATTATTATTACAAAGGGCTTGAAGTCCTAATGAGCCATAAAGAATATTGCTTCCTGAGAATATTAACGTATGATCCTTCTGAAACCTGAAAGGCCAAAAAAGAGTTGCACCAAGGACCCTACTGTGGCAGAATGCTTGGATGGGAAGCTACCTCTGGTCCTGCCTCTCATACCTATTCCACTGGTCCTAGAGACAGGCAAAGGACAGAGGCATGGCCAGACAGGTCTTGCTTTCTGGTAGCTCCCAAAAATCACAGATCCCCTGAGGACTGCTGCAAGTGGCTTTATATTAAATCAAGTCTCTGGCAGCCTCACAGACTAGGGCAGCAAAATTGCACAAAGTCAATCTGGGATCTGTGCTTTGGCCCTCTGGCCAGCACAGGCTGGCTGGCTTGCAAGGCTGTGGGCCAGGACCTGATGCTTTGGCTAAGTACAGTGATGCTGTGCAGAAGCTACAAACAAAAGCAAAGGATTAGTCAGCAAGGGGACTGCAAGTCCCCTTTTTAAACATTCCCATGTGACTAAGAAGCACGGTCTCCATTTTCAAAAGGAAAACGGTAACCTCAGAGCCCAAGTCTCATTAACTATGAGCTGACTCAAGAGTCGATACTCAAGCTGGAACATCAGTAAACGCAATCATCTCTAAGGGGAAAAGGGAATGCCTTTGAAATCACTGGATCAGTTTTGGTGTCTCTCTCCTCTAGCTGCTTAGAATAATGGTATTTACACAAATATTTGCCCAGCTTTATTCAATTCCATCTCTGCAATGGACCAGAACTCCTTGGCAATTAGCAGAGCTGTGTCCTCCCACATACAGAACTAAGTTTAAATTTGACATTCCCTGAAACAATTGTTATTCTAACAAAGCCTGGGGTTGGGTTTTCCCCTGCTCTGGAAAGCTTAGTTTCTATGCTTAATAAACTTCAAAGGACTAAAGTAACTGATAAATTACATCCTTAAGCAATCTGAACAAAATGCTGAGCTGTGGAAACTTCACAGTTGTCATGCAGGGCAGCAGTGCTCAGGCTGGATGCTCATGCTGGCCACAACCAAACCAAGGACTGCTTTCTTCTCTCATACAAGTCCCTCCCAGCCACCTCAGTGACTATGAACTTCCTGAGGAGCCACAAAAGGGCAGTGCTTGGCAATGCTTTGCTTATGGTTGCTGTTGCTACCAAAAATGCCTGCCTTGGCTGCTTTTATACAGTAGTTTTAACTCTGAAAGGGCTCATGTGCTCCCGGTTAGGAACATGTCCATGATCAGGGCATGTGAGGAACAGAAACGCAAACAACAAAAGCTATGAAAATGGTAAAATATTTTAGCTGCCTGGGCAGGGGATTTCCCATAAACGTTCAGGAGCTATTTTATTTATTGTGGGTTATTTTTAAGGGCATGGAGCTATAGCGGTGTAAGACAACTAAGACCTGCAAAAGCTTTAATATATGTCCTGAGCACTTTCATTTCACATTTTTGATTAATTCAGCTTGAGTTTCCTGACATAAGCTGACCCGCTCCAGTAGAAAACATACATAGGACAAAGAACCTTTGCTGCTCTAGTTTTCCAGTTTGTTTTTCTCTACTCTTACCAGTATACATCCCTCCCAGTGCCTGTCACATTTCTAAGAGTGCAGGATGCTCCAGACTCACCCATTAATCAAGGCAATTGCACAGGCCAGTCTCATCTCTGACAGCTCCCCATTCCAATGCTGGCTTTAGTTTTAAAATAGTCTTCTGGTTTGCAGACTCCCTCCCACAATTTGCTCCAACCTACACCTTCACAAACCTAGAGCTGGGCCCACTGGAAGTCAGGAACTTGGAAAACCTCCATGACATCTTTCCCAAACATCAGAACTTTAAGTTAAGCAAGAAACTGGTCTGCCCAGGGACCTGAAAGCAGATCTGATCTGGTTCCTGCAAGCACAGTATTAGGCAGTGACTGGTATTCAAGACCAATGAAATAAAAGCAATGATCTTATCTATTAAAGTAGAGGACTGTTTATACACATGCTTTTAATGGTGTCTTCTGTGAGAAATCTTAAGGTCTTCTGCACAGCAATCCTAGCTCCCAGCTCCCTTCCTCATGAAAAGGCTTCTTGCTTATTTCCTGATGCAAATCTAATGGAGGATTTTCTGGCCATGGTATGTGATGTTTTGCTCCTCAAAACAGAGTTCTGAGTATTAGCTCTGTGTGAAACAAACCCAGGTAGCTTTGCATTCTACTGATATTTCAGTTTCTTCAGGCCTGCCCAGACACAAGACTGGTGTATGTGTCAACCATTAATTTTTAAAAACTAAAGCACTTTATTATTGCTTCCAGGAGGCAGCAGTTAAATGGGATCCCACCAACCTTCGGCAAAATTTAAGCTGCTACACACTGAAGGTTAAGCGCCACCTAATTTCCCTTTTACCCTTTATCTTTCTAAGACATCTCCAAGTAGAGTCCATTCAGCACCACAGCCTTCTGCAAACAAGCCAAGGTACTCCTTTTGTGCTGGCTCAAAAGGAAAAATGCCACTTCACCACTTGCCAAGGACAACTCTTTAGATAGGTCCTGGAAGTTTCCCATCTATGACCATCTGCACTTTTTACTCACTTGACTCGGAGTGACTGAGAAAATTCCAGGCAGTGGCTGTTAAATGCCAGTGCAGCTGAGCCCCCTAGAACGTGACACTGTTTTGTATTTCATCCAGGGATTTGGGGACATTTTAAATCATTCATATTGTGAAGGTCTGCTATAGACGTCCTATTAATAGTAACGAAGATGCTCATTTCATGTATCTTTGTTTGAGAGAAACATGATCCCACCAATTCCAAAGAGACAGCTTCATCTGTTAAGGGCTTAAACCAATTTGTACAGGTTGCTATTTTTATTAAGCCTGTATTATGTCCAAAAAGAAGTACACAGGAGTGTGGTATTAAGACAGTTACAGATTACAACTAACTAAGAATTAGTAATCAAATAGATAATGTACAGAGGAGAAATGACCCTAACAAGTACTCTAACTGGAGAGCCCTTAAATATGACACACAATCAATCATGACTTGACACTACTAGATATTCTGTATGTATATGCCACACATACAGGTAATACTCTCCGTCAAGCCTCACTGTATCCATTCCAGCCCCTGATACGTGACAACAAAGGGAAGTCAGACAGATAGCTAAGAAACTTGTTCTCTGCATCTCAAATCCAATCCCTGTCTGTTTTCATTCACTTTTAGATCCTTAACTAAGATGACTGGACTCAGAGGTCTTGTGCTGTTCTGTGAATTTGGGCAGAAGCTGGAAAACCCTGTACACAATCTCTGCTTGTTTCACAAAGATGTTTTTCAAGTCCCATTGAAGCATGTACACATGGACAAGATGGACAGGGCAGCGGATGGGATTGAAAATGGGTTGACTATCATTGTTCTGCCAAACACAAGGATGTAAATTTTGCAACTGCTTTAAATGGGAAGATTTCTATACTTACTAGTAAAAAAACTAGTCACCTGACCACTTTAAGTTCCCATATGCAATTTTAACCAATCTTATTTCTTTCCTTTTCTTAAAGTGGCTGTCACATGCTGAAGCCAAATATCTACTTTTAGATATTCTTTTCTTTACAGTACTTCCAAGAGAAAAGACCCACTTCTATCTCAATGCACAAACCAGAAACTTGTGAAATTTTAAAACAAGTAAAGGTTGATGAAGCCCTTATAATGGACAAATGACTTGTTTAATTCAGATGGAAGGGTCCAAATAAATAAATGTGTATTAAACAGGGTAGGTTCAAGAAAACCTTTGCTCTGCACATGACTTCTTATCATCAATGCGAGTGGTGGATTCTGGCCGTTACTGAATTACAGCACTCACTTAAAATTTCTACATCTAAGGAGATCTGCCTAAGATTCTGGAACAGACACTGAGCTCCATGTCATCCCTGTCATCCACTGCCTTGCTGAAAAAACAAACACGAATCAAACACAAAACCCTCTCAGCAATGCTTGCCATGATAAAATACATCCAAACAAATGCAGCTTGGCACCTCAGTGAGTATCAACTAGCCATAAAGTAATAAAAACCAGGAGATGCACAGGTCAAAGTATTGCAACATCTATTGATTTAACATTCAGGGAATGTAAAGCAATGGTAGATCCACATTGAGTATGAGACTGTTAACAGAAGAGGTTTGGAAACCTCATGCTCCACTTACAACTTAAATCGTATCACAACAGTCCTCCCAACTTCAGCTCTTCTGCAGAGAGAGCACAGCAGTCACTCACACCATGCAAACAGGATCAGGCCCATCACTTCAGCCAGGGTCACTCTCAAACCCTGGGTGTGAGCTACGGTTGCCTTGCCATTTACTACCTGCAAGCAATTGCTTAGTTTCTTCTCTGTGAAGAATAAGGACCACTGGTACATTTTCATCAAAGGTGACAAATGCCTCTAAACAACAGAGAACATCTGTCACTGAGAAAAGGGCAGGAGCTTTGAGACAAGGGCGGACTGATGCTACTCTGGATGACATTCTCATGTATGTGATCCTTCCCCTCTGATCATCTCACGTTTCTGCTGCCATTGGTAGACACGGCTCTCTGACCTTGTGTTCGCAAACTCACCATCCTATTCCTGCTCCGCCCCAGGCACAGAGGTTCACCTTCTATAGCTTCTTTAAATCCACCCCTCTCCCTCTCATTCTGGCATTAAAACTCAGCTCTTTCCAGCAAGCCACCACTTTGGCATCCCTGCTTCTATCTTCAATCCCTTCAAGCAGATCTGAAACACTGCCACCTCCCTGAGCACTCTGAACATGCCACCCTCCTCCCAATCTCCCCCCGGGCCTCCCTTTGTGCTCTGGATCAAGTTGAAGATTTTAGCCCTCATGTTCATTGCACTTTACAACTCATGGCAATTACTGTTGGTTTGTAATTGCTGTAATGATCTATCTGTGGCAGCTATTCATTCTTATACACCCATGAGCACACCTATGCACACCCCGGTACGTAAGCATGGTATGTGCTGATTAATGAAAGATATAGGAAAAATAAAAGCATATATTTTTGTTGAGAACGTTAGATTTCATGTTTCACAAAATCCCAGCCACACCCATGCTAATCAACCCAGACTGCTGATTTACAGAACAACATGCTTTATTGTATGGAAGGAAAACAGTGCATTTTATATTTTGGTTCAAATTACTTTCAGTTTCTTGAGAGTGCATTTCTTCTTGTCATTTCTCTACAGCACAGATATGTCCCAGATTACTTTGTAAACAAAGCAAAAATAATTTCTTTCATCCAACTGCGGCAGGAACTGAACAACTTAATCTGATCATTGTGTGCAAAGAAAATATTTCCAATGACGACATCTTCCTATGTCAATTGGTTTTTATTACAGATGTCATCTCGATGTGCCATATTAATGCAGCTCTTTCTTCTCATTTCAAGATTTTAATCTAAGTTTGTTGCTTTAAAATTTTATTGGTTCAAAATACATGCTGTAAAATCCATGGCCATCAAATTTTCCTGTGAGCTAAAAATAAACTGCTCTTGTCAGATATGGTTAGCTGATAAAAAGTGTCAGAGACTTTTCTGAATTACTTTGATAACTTCCTGTTTATGTGGTACTGACCCTTGTCTAATAAAGATCTTTTACACTTGGAATAAGAGAAGATGCTGCAGCATACTATTCCTTAATGGACAATCCTGATTACTTTTGAAAGCCTTTAATACATTTCCCATATTAGACATGAACAGATGTCAGGGATGTTGCCAAGTGAAATTTCTTTTATGCAATTTTGGCTTGTTGTACAATAATAGCCCTTTCTCAACATGGGAAAAAATTACAGACCCAACTAATTTCCTTGACAGGGAAGAGTTACATATGTTTTCCACTTGTAGTTTTTACGACAAGTTTACAATTTTGCCAAACCTGGAACTAATTTGGACTGTTTCCAAAAATGGTCCAATAAACCCACAATGCGTACAACTAGACTAAAATGCAGCAAATGATTGTTTGCTTTTACATTTTTTTTTCTAACAGGGAAAAGTTAGATTGCACAATTATTTCATTTAAGTTACTTAAACACTTACTGTTTCATATCCTCCCAGTTTTTGAGCAGCTTGAAACATAGTCCAAAGGTTAACTGTTAGAGGGACAATAAGTATTTAGATAAGCATTGCATTAACCAACATATGTCAAAGAAATGTAAATTAAACAGTTTTTAAAAAAGAAAAATAGAGAAAAAAAGCTCACAGACAGCCCCTGAAAAAGCTCCTGTGAAACATTTTCCAAAGGAGTATTTACATAATCTGAAGAGTAAATATTAGTGTATACTATATATATTTTTAATTACATATAAGAGAACACACACAGATTCCTTAACAGGACTGGAAAAATATACCGAGAGAAAGGTAATGGGCTCATTTGACTTTGCTGATAAGAGGTACAGTATAATGACTACATGTTTCCATAACTTTGATAATAAGAATTACTCATTGGGAAAAATGCTGGTTTTATTTCTTTGTTTAATACTGATTTCATTAGCAAACAAGCATGAGCCACACACTGGCTCACAGAGAAAGCCTATTGATTAAACAACAATATCCAATATTTACTGCAGCTCAGATAATGGCCTCCATAATCAATAAACAATAAGCTGCATTCTAACGGGTCCTATGCGAATGAACCCAGGGGGAGCACACATGAGAATTACCATAATTATGGAATGGGTGGTTATGCCTTGCCCACAGCTGTGGGCTGGGAGGAACAGAGGCAACTCCTTCCAAAGATGTGTTAGGAAATGCTTGTTACTTACTGCAGAACTCCTCCCCACTCACATGGGGCCACTGCTTGCTACTGGTGTCTCACTTTTTACCTTATTTTACTATTTTACTTTATTTTATATTTTATTTTATTTTATTTTA
>NW_010304187.1:0-8280 GCF_000700745.2 Antrostomus carolinensis
CTCCCATCGCCATCCAGGGGTGACACCTCCCAAACCCCGCCCTGGGGTAACACCCCTCCTCCTCCGCCCCAGGCACCGCCCCGGGCAGCGGACAGCGAGGAACAAGCGCTAAATACACCATACTGTGCCTGCCCTTTCGATGGCTTTGGGAGCAGTTAGAAAATTTCTGTGTAAATACTTTTTTAGAAAACGAGAGGCTTGGTTGGATTTTACTTAATAGATGTGCTCTTCTCAATGCCTGAACTTTTTCTTTCCTGGTGAAAACTAAAACAAAACAAAACAAAATTCGCAACAAGTTTCAGCCATTAAGGGTCATATAAGATATAAACACTTTCTGCAGGTAAAACTCTTCGCCAGATCAGCATATGTTCACAATAATGCACAAACACCTGCACGCGTGCATTGCAAGCTTCACGGTGCATTCCTATAAAGCGTCATGTGTCCTTTGTTTAGGTCTATAAACAGGTGTGCGGTCTCCTTTCCCTTCGGGTAAAATTCCCATGTCTCATATTATCACTTAGTTGTTTCTCTTTCCAGCTGACACTCTTTGAAGTTGGGGGGCGAAAAATATATATATTAAAAAAAAATCAATTCACCAGTTAGATGAACATCTTGAACATCTCTGCCATCTCAGGATGTCTTGGGAGATTTCCAGGTCATAAAAAATGCATAACAACTCTTTGTTAGCTTTTTTTTTTTTTTTTTTTTTTTTTTTATAATTGAAGCTTGGCATTTGGTCTGCTATACTGCTATATTTTGGGTACTTTAAAAACCATCAGAGTTAAAACAAATTGTAGACGAAAGACAGCAACAGAGGGGAGAAAGAAAAGAAAGCAAGAAAAAGAGTTAAAATAAAGACAGAGAGAAAAATACTCAACTGACTGGCTTTCCTGCTCTCACATAAATAATGGACAGCCAGTAAATAAATAAGTTAGAGGGCTCAGCTGAGCCCAGGAGACTGGTGGACATGGTCCTGCAAGTTTATTAGAACACAGAAACACAGCTGGAAGAAGACCCAGGAGGTTACTGAGTCTGCTGCTATCTCCAGCAGTGCCTCACTTGAGACACCCACCAGGACCAATTTTTCTCAGCTGGGAAGAAATGGAAATACCCCACTACAATCAAGCCTGTGATTTGGCACTTGCACCACTCAGAATAAGAAAAGAATTTGGTCCCCTTGCTTTACCCCTGAATTACATGCATTTCAAGAATTCTCAAGTGCACACTTCACGAAATTTTTTATAGCACTATCAGGAATTTCTGGGTTTTCCAGCAGCCACTCTCTCAGATTGTCCCTGAGGACAACAGGACTCCTGCCAGTGTTAATGAAGATCCTACTGACATTCCCAAGAGATATTCTTGCTGCAACAGTTCCCAGATCTCTTAGAAGGAAAATCCTTAAAAGATAACTGCAAACGTAATTTTTCTAGTGAGGTGCTAGATGCTGTGCCCTAAGAAAATTCTTTACAGCTTCCCAGGGTTTGGGTGAGATGCATCTCACTGAACTGTAGATGTCTACCATGCAGATACTGTCATCTGAATCAGTGTCTGCAGGCTTACAGATGGTAGAGAGAGAGACAGGAGCTTTACAGTGAGTGTAATTTAGGTGCTTTTAGTTTTGTTTCCACTTAACAATGAAACAAATCCTTCCCAGGTGATTCATGCACTCCTCTTCAGCTTCTCTTCTCACTCTAAAGGGAGCCTGGATGATACAGAAGAAAGTATGTGCTCCCAAGCTGCCAACTTAGGTGAGACAGAGCCCAACTTTGCGGCTGGGTGTAACTTAAATTTTGCTTGCGTGTTTAAGCATCCAGCAGTTGCTTTCCTTTCTGCCACACAATCCTAGTGAGAATTTGGGAGCTTTCTCTGACACACCTGAACCCTAGAGAGCTATCTTCTGCTCTCTAGCATCACTGCTAACAATCCATCCTATTTCAGTTTTCCTCATTAATATTTCTGCCTTTACATCCTGTTGTTACTTAAAGCTTTAAGCAGGCTTGCTAATACTGATCAAATATTAGATAATAACAATACCCCATAAACCAATACCATGATAATGATACCACAAGAATGATAGCAATGTTCCCACATTCACTAATGATGCTACCACCAGTGTCTTCCAAAAAGGATGCGGGATTTAACCTCTCTATCCCAGCCCACTGACTTGCAGCCTCCCTTTGCTACAAGCCATCTCAAAACCAAAGAGAACGCACATCAGCAGGAGGAACAGCTCTGACTGAGGAAGGTACCTGCTTGCCTTCTCATAATGAAACTTTCTCCATTTGTTTGAGAAGGATGAACATGGGGAACATCCGCTAGTCATAAAACCTGCTAGATTTCATTAGTGCAACCCCAGATATATCTCAGAAAACCCATTTGAGGAGTATTTCAATACAATACATTAATTTTGCAATTCATCACCACAATTTAATTGCAAGTGAGCATGACTGTACATAATTGCAGTAAGCATATACAAGTAAGCATATTTCAAGCTCATTTATGTAAATTATGTAACACTCCCTGTTTATTTTACAAGATAACTTTCAGGTTTTTAAAAATAAACATAAAAGTGCATTGATTTTTCACTGTTTTGGTGCTGACATGCTTTCTTTTATTTCTCCTTAGACAGGCAAATCTGATAAATAGGATGGTCAGTTCCAATGTCATTTAAAGTCACTTTCTGGGGAATTTCCCCTTCAGATCTTGCAGGCTAGCAGACTGCACTAAAGTGGCAGTTGTTCACACGTTTTACTAATATATTTGATTTTCTAAGTGAAAAAAACCTAACAACACACAAACTTAAAGGCTGTGCAATCAAGTTCTTAGCTGGCATAAACTAAGAGCAACGTCAAATGTGCTCACTACCAGCAAAGGCCAAAACCCAACTGCCTGCATGCTCAGTTGACAGCAGATTTCCTCATCCCGGGAGCAGGCACGATTCTGCTGGTGACACTGTGAGCGTTCTGGCTATCTCTGACAATGATCACTGAGCCTACTGGAACAGGACTGCTCCAAAGAAAGCAGGTGAATTGGTCCCTGTGCCCATCCATGTGTTGAGACGGCACCAGAGCATCACAACCAAGCCTCTGCAGTCTAATTGACTTTGAAAAAAGTGGCTTTTACTGGATACTGCCATATCTAGGGCAGTCAAATTACATTACTGATGGATCCTTCTGTGTCTCCAGGACTAACCAGGGGAAGGAGCTGGTGAGGACCCTTGCAGATATCTGTGAAGCACCTCTGACCCACTGTACCTCAGTTAACGAACAAGTTTAAGGATCCCACACACACGAGTACAAGAACACAGACTGGCACTCTGACACCATCTCAAACCCTCTCCATCAGAACAGGCCAGTGGCTGCATCCTGCCCTGCTACCAACCACAACTCATCTGTCCTGCTGCTAACCACCATCTTCCTGCTTCTGCACAAATGGATCAATGTGGCAGTAAATTTGGCTGTTTGTCACACGCAGACAAGAGTCTGAACCATAACTTCAGGCAGTATCAATCTCCACCTGTTCAGGCTGCCTCTTCTTTGGACTTCGCAGCACCAACCAACAAAGCTAGCATTTAAATGCCTGCAATCCTGAACACTAATCCCAATGTTTGCCTCAGCCCCGTTTCAAGCATAATTCTGAAAATCCAGATTTCTCAGAGCTCAATGTAGTATATTTCCTTCTGCTGTTAGGACACCTGTTGTGGTTTGTTTGTTTCTGCAGGATACAACAATACACCAGCTCTTCCATGGACCTCACCCTCTTCACAGCAGGAGAGCTGCTTTCTCCAAAATGAACTTCAGGGTTAGGGTTAGAATTTGAGTTAGAATTCAACACAAGGATGATAAAACCTGTGGCTATATCCTGATTAATGCTAGGACAAGCAGGGGACTCAGATCCTTGCTATGTAGGTGGAGCTGTGGGTTCAGCTTAGGGTCTATGGGGGATACCTAGCTAGACCTCTCTTTCTGTCAGTGTGAGAAGATATCTGGTATCAATAAGGGAAAATGGCTTAATACATTAATTTTGGGGTATGTAGGAGTGACTAATGAATCCTAAGGCACCGAGTTTAGCACCTAGTTTTGCAGCTGGAAGGGCTGAAGAGATAGGTATAGTCTTTGAAAGACTGCTACCCCAGAATGAAGCAGGCTGTTGGCACTTCCAATGTCTTTTCATCAGTTCTGCAATGGGACTGTATCTTGAAGCAATGTGCTAGGGCCAGAGATTGGGTTTAGAACAGTGTTAGGGACAACGCCTGAGGGCTGGATCTTCTAGGAAAGGTTTTTGTCTTCATCTAGTGATTTGGTTCACGAGAAAAATGGCAACTTATTACTGCTGCCTATTCCTTCTGTAGCTGAAGTAGCAGAATTGTGCACAACAGATTTATAAACTTAGTCTGACATAAGATCACGTGGGTGTCTAAATAATGTTTCATAACAGAAGTTCTGTCTTCTTCACAACATGAGAAGCCAGATACTCAGAATCCACTCACAGAGAGCGTGCTATTAAGGTGAGAGTCAAGCTCTTGAATAGTTAGGAGGTGCCAGAATTAAAACTGGCTGTTGCAAATCTTATTTGGTGAGTGCCAGTACTCCAATGGATTTTAGCCACATGATCACCATATTATGCTTCCCTGCCACAAATACACATTTAAATCCTATATATTCTTAGGGGCCTTAATAACAATATGTTATGTCTTATCACATTATTAGAACTTTGCAAGCCTTTGCATATGATACTTAACAACACTGGTTCTGCTAAATATTGTTCCTGAGATTACTTACATAGTTCTAGTATAGGCATCTGTATTAGTGCTATAGGCCAAATCCTGCCATCCTCAACTTTATTCAAATGAGTGGTTTTAGCAGTTCAAGACAGACAGACCAAGCATTGCATTTCACCTCTGCATCAAGTCAAAAAAGGTTTCACCTGAGGTTTTCTGAGCTGAATTCTGATTCCAGGAAACGAAGGAATTGGTCTCGTCCTACTGGGTCCTTCAGCACCTCATCCATGGAGAAACCCCATCTTTTCACACGCTGCTGACTAGGTTCTTTGCTGTTTGAAGAGAGAAGGGAAAAAACAGACATAACGTGCATTTCTGCCTGCTGTCTGAGCAGCTGCTGCTGTTTCTGCTAAGGAAGATTATCAGATGAGGAGATGGTGTTTTTTTCTGAAGATTTTTGTAGAAATACAAATTAGGAAATAACATACAAAAAGAAACTATAAAGACCAGAGTCATCGTTAAAGCAAATGTACTATCTGGGTGCTATGTACATGGTAAAATGAGAGAGGTGAATAATATGATTTTCAGAGTAATTTCTGTTAGGTTTCTGGTGAAGAACAGCATACCATACTTGAATGATTATTCATTATGCAATTCTTATATATCTCCTCAAATGTACCTTGGGATTTCTTATATGTCAAGGCAGAAATTTGTCAGCAGTGCTCCTTGGGCTGCCAGTGAGCTCCAGAGCATCCCACTCTCCCACACAGTACTGGCTCGTCACTGGGAACTGGCTTCAGATTTTCAGTTCCATATTTGCATTAAAAAAGCAGTTTCACTAAGAAACAGTGCAGACAAGATTTCCAAAAATGATTACTGGTTTATGGTCTTCTATTTTTCAGTGCCTCTGATTTTTGGATGCCTAAGTCTTGGAAGACTAAAAAGCATCTCCCCCTCCTCCTCTCCATGATAATCAGACTCTTATTTTGTGTCTCAGCTGGGACACTAGGATGCAGAGGCACCCAATATCACTAACAACCTCTCTCCTAAATTATTTCTTAATACTATCCCACTTATGGAAGCTGTTGTTCGAATTGCCAGACATGTTGCAGAGATGCCTATGGGAAGAGGCAGTGCCTGGGAATCACAATGAGGATCCTACAAGACAGTCCGCATCAGAGTGTAATCTGGGCTTACAAAGTGTTTGAAAGCTTCTGGTGTGACGGCGTCACACATTGAGACAACCATTAAAATACAGCTCAGCTGCTCACATTTGTGACAGTAGAGACATTATTAACAGTACATATCTACATGTAGTTTAAGCATGTCTTGCCACGTCCACAGTGATTCCTAGCCCTGGAGCCTTAGGGGACAGTGGCGATCTGTGCTGAAGACAAATAAGCCAAAGGGGTAAATAAAATGCTTGCTTTGATTTCCTTTTGGTGTAAAGACTAAGCAAAATTGATGGGCATGTCCTCACTTGAAGCACAGAGCACTCGGAATGGCTCCTCCTGCACTCACCCGGGAGCCAGCAGCACTGCAGTCAAGGGCACAGATGCCAGCCTACCTGTTAACAGAGCAGCCTGGACACGGGGACGTGAAAGCCATGTTTGTGCAGAGCTATGCATGAGCTAAACTCAGGAAAAAACTGCTGAATCCAGAGATCTGTAGCTGCTCTTCTTGCCCCTGCACAATGTTCTAGCATGAACGAAAAGGCCAAAGTGCTGTCTAAAATGTAAGGCTTTCCGTGGTGTTTCCCAAGTCCTGAAGGATGAACTGCAGTGGCACAGGGCTGTCTGTACTCAGCAGCTGGCCTTACTATTAGAAGTGAGAGGCTCTTTGTTTTCCTGAGCAAGGGCTCTGCTCTGCTCTTCTAACTGAGGAAACAGCTTTGCAGGCAACACAAGGGCTACTGCAGCTCTTGGGGATCATTTAATTATTCATGCAAGTTGCAACTAGATGCAGATGCAGTGAGTTCTCTTACAATAGGGAACAAAATGGAAATACAGAGCTGTTTGTTCTTCCATCTCCCAACAACACAACTTTCTCTTTTTCATCGGCAGGAGAATCACCTTCCTTAACTCTGAAATTATAGCAGAAGCTAAGCATTTATTTTAAATTCCTATAAAGGCTGTGACATCAGGTTAATTATATTCTTCAGGGACACAGACATCTTTTCTGGAATTTGCAGCTACCTCAACAGATGCAGAAATAATGGATGCCTGGATTACCTTGTGAGTTGGTGTTCCTCCAGAGAAGCATTTTTGAGGGCTGTATCTAGTTCTAGCCCTACTAGGGAGGATGGAGAAAACAAGAGAAACCAGCTAAAAAGGAGATCCAAAATATTAAAATTATGTGAAGAGGGCAAAGATTAGTGAACTAATGTATTTCTGTGACTACCAGAGAAGCAGGTGAAAACATCTTTCATATCCCACAACACTTGTGTTTTTTTAACAGGGAATTAACTTGCCCTTTTTTGCAACATTGATTCATTATGAACTGGCTTTCTTAGTCTGGTAGCATCTTAAACTTTACATTGTTATTCGAGAACACACAGGATTAGATTTGCTAAAGTGAACTCCCAGTTCAGATTTGGTGCTGAACAGTATTATTATTATCTAATATTTGATCTAAACTGAAGAAGCTGCTGAGCACTTGCAGAAGTTGGCCACAGGATGTGAGTGAGTAATGAAGGTGATACGTGGCATGGTGATTCCATTCAAACCTGCTGCGAGAGCTGATAGGCATAGAGGCAGATAGGGCAATTCTAGCCCCAGTACAAGGGTTTGTGGATAGCCTGTGATGGCAAGAGATGTAGACACTGGTGAGACTTCACTTGCACCAGCATCACATGGGCAAAAGACGATCTAAATTGCAGTGCTGTGCTTGTGGGTTTTTTGGAGAAACTCTCTGAGGTGCAAGGCATTGGACGTCCTACAGTTATTTCTCCTCCTTATTAGGCACTGTAACAGCAACAAGCCAGCTTGTTCACCAACAGGTGAGGCCCAAACTCATTTTGTCAATCTATTGTAATTCCGATCTGCCAAGTCTCATACATTACGTGTGAGCTACACTCCTCTGACTCCTGTGCCAAATCCACCACTGCATAGCAGGAGTGGGCACTGCCCTATAACCCATCCCGTTCTCCCAGCAGCACCTTTCATGGGATCCCAGGACAGGAGCAGGGCTGGAGCACTGCAGCTGTGGAAGGACCAGACAGCAGGCTCTCAAGGGCCAAAGGAGACATGCTGGAACAAGTATCTTTTAGTATCCTATATTGAGTGCACCCTCAGCAAGTTTGCTGACGATACCAAGCTGGCCAAATGCAAGGTCCTGCGCCTGGGTTGGGGCAACCCCAGGCACAAATACAGGCTGGGCGATGAGTGGATTGAGACCAGCTCTGAAGAGAAGGACTTGGGAGTAGTGGTGGGTGAGAAGCTCAACATGAGCTGGCAATGTGCGCTTGCAGCCCAGAAGGCCAATAACCATATCCTGGGCTGCATCAAGAAAAGCGTGTCCAGCAGGTCGAGGGAGGTGATTCTGCCCCTCTACTCCACTCT
>NW_010304187.1:8707-14925 GCF_000700745.2 Antrostomus carolinensis
TGGTCTAGTGGAAGGTGTCCCTGTTCATGGCAGGGGGGTTGGAACTGGATGATCTTTAAGGTCCCTTCCAACCCAAACCATTCTATGATTCTATATCTGTGGACTCTTAGACCTGAGTCTGTGCATGTCTTTGACAGGCACAAGCATATCCATTACCTGACTTTCAAAGTAATACACATCAAGTCATATGAAATGGAAGGGCAGAATAATTCACAAAAGAAGTGATAAAGCATAGCTATGTACTTGTATTATGTAAAGTTATAGACATCCAACCTCCTATCCAAACAGGGCATTGGGAAGAGCATACAAACAAAATGGTAAGACAACTCTAACATTACTTAAAACTACCAGTTCTTACCTCATTTCAATGTCCCACAGTGCTGCATCATCACTTATCCAGGGATTGGAAGGCTCAGCAGGAGTTATAAAGGGGTCATATTCCACATATTGCTCTGTGTATGCTATTAAACTGACAGATATAAAAAAAAAAAAGGGGGTAAAAAAAAAATCAGGGCCTGAATGCTCAAGTCACATGTCAGAGAGGCACAGCTTTTCTTTTTTTCTATTTTTTCTGTGTGCTTCTTTTTATTCTTGTAGGGATTAGCCAGTTTCTCAGCAACCACAGGAGCCCCTTTTCCCAGGGATGGTGCATACAAGGATTTCTCTGCAAACATCCACCAGCTCACTGCAGTATTTTCCTCAAGCTCATCTGCGTCGAGATGCCCACAAAAAGTCCAAAGAGATAACAACCGGATTGCTATGGTAGGACTTCCCCCAGAGAGCCATGGGACGACTACGAAGCACATGCCCTCCTGTTCACTCACTGCATATTGCTTCTTGTCCTTTTGGTTTTTGCAGACTTTTGCACCCACTTAACTTTATGCATTATGAGCAACTCATCTAAACAGGGCCATGTGCTGTAGCTAAGAATATATCTAAATCTTTGGAGGATCACACTCCTCAGCCTCAAAGCTGTAGGCTACAGATAATTTTTTTTTGTTATGCTGGTATACCATTTGGTCTAATGGCACTATTGTAAAATACTTGAACAATAGTTCATAATAATTAACTTAGAATGTAGTAAATTATATGCATGTTGGAAAAACACCTGGCCTTTATACTGGCTTGCTTCATGACGAGTCCAATAAGACATACAGCCTCTAATCCTCACTAGGATGAGATTCACTGGGAAAAGGGCTGTGTCTGCTTGCATAAGTGATTCAGGAATTCCACTGGGGTTGGGGCTAAGGGCACATTTTTACAAAAGAAAGACAGCATATATGAAATAAATCAAAATAAATTTGTCCTAGTCTATATTGGAAATATTCTAAGGCAGTTTTTATTTTTTTTTGCCTAGATCTGCCAAATAATTAACTAAGTTAATTGAGTCTTATCATACTGAACAATTAATCTACTTGTACTGTGACTGTCCATGCTAAACTTTACCTCTGGTCTTTGACATCTCAAAAAGGCAGGAGAATGAAAAGACTCTGTGAAACAAAGGGTCACAAAAGGCAGAAAGTTTCCCTGACCTGCTCTACAGTAATTATTTCTTTTTGTTTGTCCTAGCTCTTATCATGAGGCATTAAAATCATACACTTCTGTAACCACAGCAGGTTCCCATTGCCCCTCAGGGCACTCAAGGGCTGTCTCATCTCATTTCATTAATTACATTTCATGACTGCTGTGGGTCAAGGGTTGTAGGAAAGAGCACCGTTCAATTTCAGAGAGCTGCTGCAACCCTGGAGACATCAATGAGAAAGAGGATTCGTTTAAAAAAAACCCCAAACATCCTCCCCGGCCCCCCTCCCCCCAAAATAACCCAACAAAAACTCAAAACCCAAAACAAACACAAAAAGGATCAATCAGGAGATATCTGTTGTGAAACTTGAGTTGCTCCTAAAAAATAATAAGGCATCAGAGATGCTAGTACAAGTATTAGCAAAAATAAAAGGGGAAAAAACTAAATTAAATTAAACAAGGGGGAATTGCTAAGCACGTTTTGCTGATTCAGTATAAACAGCAGCAGAATTGTTGCCTCATTGTCTAAAGGAGGCTACAGGCAGGGGACTCCTAAAGGAAAGCATTTCTGTCAAAATGCAAACCTGGACTTTTGGCCTTTCAGGCAATGCACTGTAATTCTGGCAGAACAGGTGATGGGAAGAGTTCATTGAAGGATGCAGAGCCTGCCTTGAGAACACAACTGTCTCGAAATCATGGGGGCCCTGCTGAGCCTTCACAGTAACTTCAAGGACCTGAGAAGACAGCACAGATTTTCATCTAGGGAGCCGAGACTGCTTCTGGTAGGAAGATGCTCTGGTCTTCCCCAGCCATTTCTGTGATGCCACATGCAGTGCACGATGCAGTGAGGGAAAACAGTAGGTTGAATATATTGATAGTTTTGCTCAACAGTTATGAAATCTCATTGCCAAATCCTAAACCTGACAGTGTGCAGGTCCCTAGTGGGGAGAAAGGATGTGGAAGAAAGGAGAAGAAAATTTTCCAAGGTGCCTGGAGCAGCTGAGGGATGCCTGCATTCACAGCTGGTGCAGATCTACTCCTAGAACGGAACGGGGAGGAGGGTGAAGAAAATCTTCAGTAGTGGGCACTTATTAACCTTTTGAGAACCTTTTTGTAACTCTTCTGCTGGACAAGGGCTATCCCACAGAATAGTATGCATTAATGTAAAATGTATATGACTGGTCTATTGCTATTAAAATAATTAATATCTTACTCCTACAATGGACAGCAGCTTGTTTCCCCCACCGCCCCCACCTTACTTGCTCCTTGTTACTTCCCTTGTCCTGCCTGAAAGCACCTTTGTGCTGTACTAAAACAACAGCAGTGGTGCTGCTCTCAGCCTTGGCTGTCGAAAGGAGCATGCCAGGAAGTCCTCTCCTGCATCCTGGTCTCCCATGCTGTCACCCAAACTAGTCCTGAAAGTGGAGCGCCACCCGAAAATTGACTCGAACCTCCTTTTTTTTTTTGACATTGACAATGTTACATTTGTAATGTCAGTAACTCTTTATGACCTTGAACAAAAGGTGTGTCACATGGACAGGGTTTGATGTTCACAAGTGAATGAGTTAGTATTCCGGAGTCCATCTTATTGAATAAATACCTACCTAAAAAAAAAATCAAGCAAATCAGATCTGCTTGTTTGTAAATTACCAGCCTGGAAATTATTACTGTATTGGTATATTAAGGTCATTTTAAGTAAATTCAGTACAAAAAGACATTTTGTAAAGCACAAATGTATCTTCTTAATAAAAAAGAACCAGAAAGCCCAAAACATAAATATGAATGTGCTAATTTAAATCATACAGTATAGTGTATGAAGGATTTCAGGGAGCTTCTGAATATTTTCTATTTCATTTGATACATTTTCATTTTAATTGTTAAACTTCATGAGCCAATAGGAACTTACTTTGGGGCTCTCACTATTTAATTTGCCTAGTTTAGTATGCATTACTTACAGGTGCAGGCACCGCAAAGCACATTCCATAGGGTAATCTCTTTTTAACTTGCTTAAATAAAAATTCCTCTCTTATTTGCCTACAAGGCACCAGCCCTTATAACGTCCCTCATGTTGAACACAGTTTTGCTCCAGAAGTGATGTTACTGATGAACATGCTGATCCCCATATTTGTCTCAGTGATTCCCCTGCAAATGTGCATAACTTATAACTGTCTAAGTAAAGGAGCTGTCATTCTCAATTAAATTTGAGCTTGTTCTTTCATACTTTCCTACCAGACCCAAATATTTTGCAAGTCAAATTGTGCCTTGATTTGCCTCTATGAGAAATCCACCTCTTAAAATACTGCCTTGAGTAGTCCAGGTACAACTCCAGTACTTCTCATAGGGTTTTACATACGTTAAGTGGGAGCAGAAACTGGTCTTACAACTCCAGTGTGAAGTTGGACATGAACATCACATGCAACAAGAAGCAAATGCAGCTCCTTTCCCAGAGTTGTGCCAGACTAACAGAAAATGAGCACTGAAGAGTTTACCACAAAAGAAAAAGAGTATTTTCAAATTGAAACAGGAATGACTACTTTGTAAATGAACTTCTGGATTCTGAAAGGGTGGGAAACAAAAGTACTATGAGGATTATTTCTTTTGTGAATAATATCTCCTTTGCTTTTACAGTACAACAGCATCCTCATTTTTCACCTACTTTTTCTCAGTAGCAGGAGAGCAACTGCAGAAGTGCCAGTGGTCAGCACAGCCTGTCAAGAAGGGGGAAGGACTCACGCATAGAAAGGGGATTAGCCTTAGTGTGTTCCTGCCCATCCACTGTTTCTGGAAATGCCAAACTGGAGATGAGGAAAGAATGGGAAATCATGCAAACAGCGACACTCACCTTTCTGCTACTTTGGACATCTTTAAACAATGTCTCTCTATCTGCGCATTCAGAAAAGTTATCTGAGGAGAGAGATGGCAAGGACATTAACGAGCCAGGCGCTCTACACCATGCATTGATTACATCCCAACACGCTATTGATTTCTCTTTCCAAACAGCTTGAAAGTAACTCAGAAGGAAATGAGACCCTTCCCTAGGTATTAGAAGTAGTTTATTAACTGCTTCCAACAGGAGTCTCCATTTCCTATGGCAAAGCCCCAGGAGAAGCTTCAGAAGACATAATTAAAAGTAGGAAAGGCACATAGTTGGGGTCAAGGTTCCTAGACTACTCAGCGTGCAATATGATCCCCTTTTTACACCACACTTGGCCCTTCCATTTCTTTAACTGACTGGCATCCCAAGACCAATAATGGTTTTACTGCACATCTGCACTCTGCTATGAACTAGCTCTTCACAGTACTCTGCAGCCTATGTTACTTATGATGGAAAAAGCTCAGGAAATTTAGTGTCCAGATTTAGTTCAGAAGAACCACCCTAAAACTGGCTGCCTAAGAAACTTGTTTAAAGCTGCCTTTACTAAAATGCTGACCTAGTGATTCCTGCCTATACTTCAGTGACTGCTGCTTGTACCAGGAAAGTAATTTCGAGGGAGAGCTCCCTGTGATGGGGCAAGGATGTGTGAGTTGGCTGGTCATTCCTTGGAGTGATTGTGCAAATAACTTTTTCCCATTTCCCTAGAAGTTCTGACTGTACAGTCTTAACAGTCATACACCAAATGATGTCCTTCCTCATTGCCCATCCCTAGCCTGCAGCCCAGTATTCTGGCTTCTTCCCTAGCCTTTCTCACTGCCCACTTTTCAGTGATCTGGAAATTAATCTGTCTGCTGGCCCACAGAGAGAGTAATACTAGATTCAAAGGTCAGTATTAGCCATAACACATATCATCATACAACTGCATTGCTGAATTAATATATATATATCTTTAAATACTTACTATTTTACATATAATGTATGTGAGGATCAAGGACAGGTAAAGCGTATGCTTTAATGTTTTTTTAATGCTTGTTAATTGGTTTTGCTGATCTCTCCAGAACTTTAAATGTTTGGGGTTTTTTGCTTTTTTTTTTTTAGATAACAATTCTCAGAATTCGGAGTTGACATATAGCCATCTACTTACTTGTTTATAGAAATCCTCTTTTGTAGTTTTGCGTATGGGTTGGGAGGGCACGTGTACAGGACTTTGGGGCTGAGACTCCTCTGTAACCCCGTACACTGACTGTAAGGAACCAACAAACAGAAGAGATGACAGCATTTTTCTCTGTATTGCACTGAGGAAAAGTGTAGCATGCAAAGCAGTAAGGTAACAAGCCAGCAATTTCCTACTATTTATACCCACACAGGTCAATAATCATTCAGCCTGGAAGAAAATTTACAGATTAGACCATGCTTGCAGGTGCCTGCACTTGGAAGGTCTGCAGGCACGTTAAGAATAGGGTTTATTTTAAATCTTAAAATGGAACTGATAATTTTTAGGAGCTCTGAAGGCTGTGTGTGTCAATGCTTGCAGGATGAACGCTGGGAGTGGTCACTGTGGTGAACCAAGAGGAGAAAGAAAAGACTAGAACCTAATCCTATACCATTTTCTTTCGCTTGGTTTAATTTCATCTTTCCTGATGAAATGCATCCCAGAGTCCTGAGGGAATTGGCTGATGTAGTTGTGAAGCCACTCTTCATTATATCTGAAAAGTCATGGCAGTCAGGTGAAGTCCCTAGTGACTGGAAGAAAGGAGACGTTATACCCATTTTTAAAAAGGGTAGAAAGGGGGACCCTGGGAACTACCAACCTGTCAGCCTC
>NW_010304188.1:0-5074 GCF_000700745.2 Antrostomus carolinensis
TATTATTTATTATTATTATTATTATTATTACAAATCTGGCATGCTGCCCACCATGCTGCTAAGCCTTCCACATCACTAATGTTTATTGTCTCTTCGTTGCATTTGACATATTGCACGTTTCTTATTTTCCCTTTGTGATGGCCAAAGGACACACCTCATTTTTTCTCACCCAGTGATAGAGGTAACAGGTCATGGGCTGGTTTTCTGCCAAGATTCCTCCTGAAGACCCCCCTCAGAATTTCAGGTAGCCATAACATGCCCTTCCCTCCAGAGGAGGTGGCGTGGCCATGCTGGTTGAGTGTTTTGGGACCCAGGACAGGAGGATGAGGGTCAGCCCTGGTTCTGGTGCTCACGGGGTGTTTGGGGAGGAGATCTGGGTGCTGTTGGGATGCACCAGCTGGGGCACCATAGGAGCCAACACCACAGTGAGCAACAATCAATGAGTTTGTCAGGATGAAACGTGTGTCAGATAAAACTCATTTCCTCCTGCAGAAAAATGAGAGTCCTGGATGTCCAGGGAGCAAAGGAAGAGGTCATGGGCTTTGACCCAGTGGTTTGTTAGAAAAGAGCCTCCACGGAGCAGAGACCTCATTCATCACCAAGCCCAAGTGGTCCCACCTCATTGTTTCCCTGGCAGGTGGATATTACTCTTTTCTTTGGTGATGAACAAACTAGAAAATACTTCAGCTTCATCTTAGAGAGTGAGGGTGTCATTCTGCTTTTTTTTATAAATTCAGCAAGGAAATATTCCTTTGATAGTCTTGATTTCTGTCCATCACCATTAACGTTGGTTGTAAGCCCATTCCTCTAATGGACTTACCAATTCCCATGGGTGGCTTTGTTCCTATCAAACCCCTCAGCCCTTTCTCTTCCATATTGATGCTGCTTCTTCCGGAGATGTATTTTCCTTTGATGTCACTCACCAGACAAACCAGTTCTCCGTGCTTTGAGGGCTGCTGGGAAAGGTGGTTTGCATCACACCTGAGAATAAGTGTGGGATCCCTCCACATGGCTGCTAGCACCACCCGGGACTGTCAGAACGTGCTGCTGCCTCTGCTCTACATCTGAGAAGTTAAATCATGCTTTGAAGGGACTTTTCCTTTGACATTTGGTACGTATCTATATATATTCATAGATAGATTCTAATGCACCAAGTCCATGATAGCAAATGCTACATTTAAGTGCACTGTTCTATTTTTATAATGCTTTTTTAATTTTATTTTTTTTTAAGATACAGACATTATTATCCAGGGGGGGGAAAGAAAAATAGAAATTGTGAAAAAATAAGATTTTTAATATCTTCCTGAAATTCTGAAGGATTAGAAAGGGGACAAATTCCAGACATATTACTGCCATCCTGGCATATTAAATCCTAGAAGCTTAACAGTTCAAGGCGATGGAACCAAGGAGGTCTATAATTAGAGTTTTAGCCGTGTTTCTCTGTTACTTTTAGCTGTGTTGGTCGACAAATCCATGAGTCTGGGTATCCCTCCTGGCTGGATATGGCAAGTCAAAAAATAAAAATGGAATAGGAGCATCATGGCCCTCCCTCCCTCCCCCATAGAATCATAGAACCATGGAATGGTTTGGGTTGGAAGGGACCTTAAAGCTCATCCAGTCCCAACCCCCCTGCCAGCAGCAGGGACACCTTCCACTAGACCAGGTTGCTCAAAGCCTCATCCAACCTGGCCACAAACACTTCCAGGGAGGAGCAGCCACAGCTTCTCTGGGCAACCTGGGACACTGTCTGACCACCCTCACAGTGAAGAACTTCTTCCTAATATCTCATCTAAACCTCCCCTCTTTCAGCTTAAACCCATTTCCCCTTGTTTTGCCATTAATTTCCCATATCCATTTCTGTTCCACACGTTGAGGGTCTGCAGGAGCAGAGCTGGAGTGGTTTTGCTGTGTTTGGGCACTCATTGACTGAGAGATAGAGAAGCAATTTGCCAAGGGATGGAGCAGTCCTGAGGGAAGTAGCTCCAGTGGAAAGTGAATCTATTTTGAATACCTCTATCAAAAAATGCCCACCAGACAGATGCAAAAACGAGTTTACATCTATTTTCCTCAGAAACAGGCTCTGACTTGGCAATTGAGTACCACCACGTAATCTTTCCATCCCATTGATGTCTGGAGCTGCTGCACAGTTTTCTATTTTCTCTGTCCAAGCTTGCAGCACACAACTAAACACGCACTTTGTAACTATGACAATGTCTGAGCGGAGCAATGTGGCTTCATCATGGAGAGTAAATAAAAAGCAGATGCAGACCTTGTAGATGAAAACTGCTGTTACAGTAATTCAGAGTAGGAGGAAATGTCTGGCTAAACAGAATTAAATCATTTAGCTTTTGCCTAAACTGAAAAACAGGGAAAAAAATCCCACACAGACTATGAAACAAACAAGAATAAATAAGATATAATAAGAAAGGATAAAAAAAACCCCAACCCATAGAATCCCAGACTGGTTTGGGTGGGAAGGGACCTTAAAGCTCATCCAGTTCCAACCCCCCTTGCCATCAGCAGGGACACCTTCCACTAGACCAGGTTGCTCAAATCCCCATAAAAATCCCAAAGACAAAGAGCTCCCGTTCTCAAACTGCCTGAAACCCACACTGGGCAAACAGGTCACAGTGTCCTTCGATATGAAGCTCAGTGATGGTAAGTGAGTCCCAGAATTAGTCAGTCCTGAACTAATTTTTCTTAGTCCTAAAATTAGTTCTAAATTAGCTCTAAAATGTTAACTTAATCCATCATCCCTTGAGTGCAACAGAAACAAATGTTGAATGTGGAACCTCCAAAAAGAAGTTATTTTAATTTAAGACATATTTATTACAAGACACCACACAATACAGAATATCTGAATAGAGAAGAGTAGGACAGACCAGAAGGAAGGAACCTCATGAGCTCAGTCCCTTCTCACCCTTTAAAGGGGCTGTACCAAAGGAGCTGGTTTTTGCACAAACTCTGTTTTCCTTGTGGCTCTGTCCTACAGAAGCTCCCAGTTGAGTCCAGACGCACGCTGTTATCGGTGTGGATCACACTTGGGGAACTGCAGTCATCTTTCCTTCCATCTGGAGTTAAAAGAGACTGTGCACACTTCGAGGAGATGGCAGCAACTACTAGTACAGGGAGAAAAATAATCCTGCTTGAATCACAAAGCAGAATGACTTGGGCAGATGTTCCTAGGAGCGGGTGTAGCAGCGGATGTGTTGTCATTGCGTTACACCAGCTGAGGTGGTGATGAAGAAATAGCACCACTAACTGTCTACTACTAATGATGGGACTTAACAATTTCCAGTGGATGGTTTAATTGCTTCTTCCCTCAGCAAAAGAAATTTTACAGACCCCAGCCTGTTATTATTTATGACTCATTTAAAGCTGTTTCAGTCTTCTCGGCAGTGCACACGCATGGACCATGTGAATGTCCAACGTGCCAACAGCCATCGTTACGTAGCGCTGTTGAATATTCGCTCTATTGCTTTTGTTGCCACACTTTGTCTTCCCACTTGGTCATTAAGATCTGAGCCCAGCTTTAATAATCTTTGAATTCCAACCCATACCATTCGATGATGATTATATGAATGATAAAACTAAAGGTACTGGCAGTTAAAATGGGATTTCGGTGTAATGAGCTATAGTAACAGAATTTCCTTTTTTTATTTGCATCTCTGTTTGATGAGCAGGTCAGATGTGTTAGGCTGGGGTTGGGCAGACTCGCCCCAGGCAGAGAGTGTTTCAGTGCTGCTGTTATCATCCAGAATCACCAAAACCAATGCTTTGGGTCAGAAATAACTGAGGGGTCAGAAGGTCAGAAATGGACTGAGTTGCCCTGAACATGTAATGGTGCAGTTGCCAAACTGGCTGTTTTGGAATCAAAGCATCACTGGGTGAAGTGGGATGTAGGGGAAGGGAACCCATGGAAGACAGATCACAGTGCAGACCAGCTGGAACAATTTTGGTTTAAAGTCACTCAGGGAAAAGCACACTTTTATCTAAGCATTTCATTGTGTTTAGTTCTGTATATATTCTGATATAAAGAGTTTCCTTCTGGCCATCTGTGGTTCTCTTCCGTGCTGGTTGTGCTCTCATCACCTTCTCACATCTTGGGGTGGAGGGTGCACCATGGCACAGCACCACCTCACACCATGCAGACCCACTTCATCCCCAGAGAACACTTTTCCAGTGTCATGAAGGTGGCAGCGGGAGGAAGCCAGATGCTTTAGGTGCGTGAGAAAAAGGGATGTGAAGAGGGGCAGATAAAAATGAAACTGCTGCTGACACCTTGACGAGGTGTTCCCTCACTGTGTGGCTGTCACAAGCGTTGTTCTTGCTTAACTTCTCTGCCTACCCATGTCCACGACTGAATTTCACTTGTGCTCTTCTATTTTCCATGGATTTTTGACTATGCACCAGTCAGAGCAGAGACTTTACCTGTTTGATGTAGCCTGGCAAATCAGGGCACTACATAATTAACATCATTTTTACAAGTCTATGCTAAAAGGAAGTATTTCAGACTGTAAAAGGAAGCACTTGAAGGTCAAATTCATATTTGTCCCTGCAACCTTAATGTTCCTCCATACATTTCCATCCTGTGCATTGAATGGAAAAGGTACCATGTGAGCATGTAATTACAGACTGGGTTATAGCGCAATAATTCCCCAGCAAGACAGCAAAAGACTGACTGAGAGCTAATCTATCCAAAACCAATATACCAGTCCCAGCACAGGCTGGACTCGGGCCAGGATGGAAGCCGGGAACAGCTTTCATGACACTGATTAATGTGGTTTAGCTGCTGATGGATGGAGAACAGACATCCCCTTTTATCCTTCCAGACCACTCTGGCGTTCACTCTGGTACCGCTATCCTGCCTGAAAGTGAGGGGGAAAGGTTCAAGAGCTTGCTAACACCTTTTGAGCTTCTTTCCCAAGAAGTGATGGCAGAAAATTGCATTTCATTGACTAGGGCTGAGCATGGAGCTTAGCAAGACCCAGCTCCAGCCCCGGCTGGCCAGCAGCAGAGCCTGACTGCCCCATGTGCCATCTTTCATCCCAGGCTGGTTTGGGTTGGAAGGGAC